>NC_091300.1:50973456-50993456 GCF_038502225.1 Cherax quadricarinatus
ACACTTAAGACATGACGGCAGACACTAATGTATGATCACTAAAACTAAGAACAGTATTATAGGGATATATCAAACTCTGCAGATGAACACTTGGACTGGACTACTAAGTTTAACACTAAAATTTAAAGACTTGTGACTAAATTTTGTCTTATTTCTTACGAAGAAATGAAACATAAGACATGAACACTAATACTAAGGACATTGGAGACTGAACATGAACATTTATAATAAGACGCACAAATCTGAAAACTGCCAAGATCACTAAGAATTAAGGACAATTAAAGACAAGATGCGCTGAAAAATGGGAACGCTAAAGCTGAGAACTGAGCTGAACACTGAAACTATAACAGTACACTTAAGACTAAGTACTAAGAAAACTATCATGGCAATAGCGTAACCACTTAAAGACAAGACCTAAGGAATACTAAAACTATTAATTCACTAAAACTAGGCAGTAAATTTAAAGAACAATAAAACTAAGATCAGCTAAGAGTGAAATATTGAAAACAAGACCACTAAAACTAGGAACACTAAACTGAATCACTTGAACAGAGACCACTAGCCCTAAAACTAAAGAACACTAAGAACTTGAGAACACTAAAACTAGGGATCACTTAAGACAAGATCTTAAAATCATTATTTATAACACTGCAACAGAATATCATGCACCACACTTCACTTCTCATGAAAATGTAATACAGCTATTTCTATCTCTTAACATATCACAGTTCCCCTCACATTCCCAGACGCATCTTTATTCCTGCACAATCTTCTCGTGTTATCACTAGAGAAAATTTTAACCCGACAGTCATCTTAGTATTGGGAAAGTAAATCTCCACCCTCTCCTTACCACCCACACACTCAGGTCTGGACTTAAGCGATTATATTACCATGATTGTGATGTTCTTAAAATATTAGTGTTCTTGGTTTTAGAGTGTTCTTGGTGGAAGTGTGATCTTGCACTCTCTTGTGTTCTTCGTTTTAGTGATAAATATTAATTTGAGATTTGAGTGTTCTTATTTAGTGATCTTGTCTTAAGTGTCCTTAGTTTTGTGACCTTGGTTTGTTATTCTTGTATTGATGTTCTTAATTTCAAATGTTCATAAATTTCAGTAATCATGCTTTATCTTAAAGTATTTCATACTGCCAGATTTTGGTGATCATATTTTTAGTGTTCTTTTTTAATGTTCTTAATTTTAATGTTCTTAGATTTTAGTAGTCATCCCCTACGTGTTTTTAGTTTTAGTGTTCTTGGATTTAGTGGTCTTAAGTGTTCTCAGTTTTAGTGTTCTTGACTTAAGTGTTCATGTCTTAATTATGAGTGTTATTGTATTAGTTTCTTGTCTTAAGTTTTCCCTCAGTTTTTAGGTTTTTAAATTTTTTAGAGGTTTTTCTTGGTATTCATGGTATAGGTCATTAGTGTTCTTAGTAATAGTGTTCTTAGTAATCAGTTTCTTAGTTTTAAATCATAGTTTAGTGTTCTTTGTTTTAGTGTTTAGTTTTAACATTCTTAGATTTAGTGCTCTTGTTTTGGGTTTTAAGTGTTCTTGCATTAGTTTCATAATTTTAGTTTCTTAGAATTAGTGTTTGATTGTCATGTTTTAAGTTTCATTTTTTGTTTATATTTGATTTGTTGATCTTTAAAATCTTATATATTTCATGTCTAGTTTTAGGATCATGGTTATAGTGCTCTTAGTTTAGTGTTTTTGTCTTAAATGTTCTTGGTTTTAGTGCTCTTAGTTTTAGTTTCTTATTTTTTAGTATTCTTAGTTGTAGGTTCATAGTTTCAGTGTTCATAGCTCAGTGTTCAGAGTTAAGGTTTCTTGTCAAAAGTTTTAAGTCCACTTTTAGTGCTTAGTTTTATGTTCTTAGATTAGGTGAAATAGTATTGGTGTTCTAGTTTTTTTGTTTGGTGTTCTTAGTTTTAGTGTTCTTAGTTTTGTGTTCTTATTTTTTGTGTTCTTGTATTTGTCAAATATTCATGTCATGCTTTTGGTTCTTAGTTTTATGATCTTTCTTAATTGTAGTGATTTTTTTTTGATTTTTTGTCTTGTGTTCTTTGATGTGTTTTATTTCTAGTATTCTTAGTTTTAGTGTGTTTGTGGTTTGTCTTAATGTTCAAGACATGTTGATAATGTTTCTTAGTTAAGAAATCTTTGGTTTGGTTCATGATTAGTGTTCTTAGTTTTAGTGTTTTTTCAAAGTGTATATGTATTTCTTTTGGTGTTCTTGTTTTTTTGCTATCTTAAATTTTTGTCTTGTCTTAGGTTTTTTGTCATATTTTTGTGTTCTTGTTTTTTGTTCTTGGTTCTTTATTCTTGTTTTGTTTTTTTAGTTTCAGTGTTGGGTAGCTCACGGACAGTATAAGAAATATGTAATTTTTACATACTTCTTCTCATTTTTTCGGAAAGGGAATGGGGTTTAGAAATTAAATTATGTAAACAGGACAAAAAACATGCCAATTTGATCCCGTGACATGGTCTAGGGAAATAGATAAATTGAACCAAAAACCCCCCCGGCCTGATGAACTGTATGCAAAGGGTTCTAAAGGGAAAGAAGAGACGGGACCCAAAAATTTTTTAACATATCACAACAAACTGGTGGGCCAGAAATGGAAAATGCAAATGTATTTTTTTTTCGCGGTGACAGGTGTCTTGAACTATAGACCAATAAGCTAACCTCCCTTGGGGAAAATTTTTGGAATCAATAATTGCCAAAAGGGAGTTCGCCCCGAAGAGCATAAATTAATCAACAAATCTCAGCATGGTTTTAGAAAGGGCGTTCCTGCCTTGCAATTCATTATTTTTTCAGTAAGGTATTTGAGGAGGTAGATCATGGTAATGAATATGATATTGTGATATGGACTTTGTAAGGCTTTTGGCGGGTCCACATCAAAGACTATTGAGGAAAATTAAGGCACGTGAATAGGAGAAGGAGAAGTTTTTTCTGGATAGAGGCATGGTTGACAAATAGGCAGCAGAGAGTTTGCATAAATGGGAGAAATCAGAGTAGGAATCGTCACGACGGTGTTCCTCAGGAGTCATTTTTGGGAAACCCCCTGTTGTTCGCAATCAAATAAACGACATAGATGAGAGGCATAAAAAGCGACATAAGCAAGTTTGCCGATGACACCAAAATAGGCCGTCGAATTCATTCTGACGAGGACATTAGAGCGCTCCAGGAAGATTTGAATAGACTGATGCAGTGGTCGGAGAAGTGGCAAATGCAGTTTAATATAGACAAATGCAAAGTTCTAAATGTTGGACAGGACAATAACCATGCCACATATAAACTAAATAATGTAGATCTCAATATTACAGATTGCGAGAAAGATTTAGGAGTTCTGGTTAGCAGTAATCTGAAACCAAGACAACAGTGCATAAGTGTTCGCAATAAAGCTAACAGAATCCTTGGCTTCATATCAAGAAGCATAAATAATAGGAGTCCTCAGGTTGTTCTTCAACTCTATATATAATTGGTTAGGCCTCATATAGATTATGCTGCACAGTTTTGGTCACCGTATTACAGAATGGATATAAATGCTCTGGAAAATGTACAAAGGAGAATGACAAAGTTGATCCCATGTATCAGAAACCTTCCCTACGAGGATAAACTGAGGGCCCTGAATCTGCACTCTCTAGTAAGGCATAGAATTAGGGGGGATATGATTGAGGTGTATAAATGGAAAACAGGAATAAATAAAGGGAATGTAAATAGCGTGCTGAAAATATCTAGCCTAGACAGGACTCGCAGCAATGGCTTTAAGTTGGAAAAATTCAGATTCAGGAAGGATATAGAAAAGCACTGGTTTGGTAATAAGAACATGAGTAGGTGTGGGTGGGTGTGAGTTGGACCTGATTAGCTTGTGCTACTAGGTCAGTTGCCGTGTTCCTTCCTTAAGTGAATGTGACCTGACCTGACTAGGTTGGGTGCATTGGCTTAAGCCGGTAGGAGATTTGGACCTGCTTCGCATGGGCCAGTAGGCCTGCTTCAGTGTTCCTTCTGTCTGATGTTCTTATGTTCTTATCTGTTTGTGCTGTATTGTAATAAGTGTTGTGAGTGCTTGAAATTTGTGTGTGTTGAGTGGAAGTGATCATGTTATGTTATGTTGTTGGGTGTTGTGAATGTTGTGACTTGTTGTGAGTGAGAAATTGTGAATGCTTGAATAATATAAAATGTGAACGAAAAAATTGCGGGTTGTGAACATTGTGGGTGGAGGTTGAGGGTGTTATATGGAATGCATTGTGAAAATTGTTGATGGTGATGTAAGGGATGTGTTGTGACTTGTTGTGACAAGTGAATGTTAAGAACAATGGTGATGTTGTGAATGTGTTGTGAGTGGAACTCGTAATAATGTGTTGTTATGTGGATGTTGGGAATGAAAACTATGTGCAGGTGTTATATATTGTGAATGTGTAATAACATGGTGTGATCTCTTGTGGGTGTATCTCGTAGTGAAATAGCGGTAAACGTGAATCCAAAAGCAACTTAAAAGTATCCAAAAAGTAACTTTAAAGTATCCAAAAGAAACTTTGAAAGTGTTCCAAAATAACTCTGAAAGTATCCAAAAGTTACTTGAAAGTATTCAAATCGTAGGAGACTAAACTAGAATGTCTCCCCTGTGTTGTATAGAGCTGTTATGAAGTTGTAAATGTTGTATGTTGTAAAGTGGAATTTAGTGATGTTGTAATCTTGTGACAAGTGAAAACTGTATGAATATTGTAATAACTCGGAATAATGTAAGTTGTTGGTGTGTGAAGGTTATAAGTTGTCAGTGAACAAACCGGTAAGTGAATGTTAGCTTAAATATTGTGTGGAAAATTTGGGTTTTCCTGGATTAAACATCATTAGGTGGTGTGTGTGGGGAAGGATACGGGTAGAGAGAAGGTGAGATGGAAGTTGTGGGTGAGGTGCAGGAGGGATGGAAGTACTGAACACAGAGGTATAAGGAGATGGAGATAAAGGGTGAGATGAAGGGGAGATGGAAGTATTGAACATAGAGGTATGAGGAGATGAAGGTGAAGGGTGAAGCGCAACCGAGATGGAAGTATTGAACCTACAGGTATGAGGAGATGGAGGTGAAGGGTGAGGTGCAGCCGAGATGGAAGTATTGAACATAGAGGTTTGAGGAGATGGAGGTGAAGGGTGAGATTTAGGGGGGATGGAGAGTATTGAACATAGAGGTATGAGGAGATGGAGGTGAAGGGTGAGGTGCAGCCGAGATGGAAGTATTGAAAATAGAGGTGTGAGGAGATGGAGGTGAAGGGGGAATAGGCAGTATGGTCATTTAATGGTAAAACGTGATCTGAGGAATTGGAGCGTGGGTGTGAGTCTTCCCTCTACGATGTACGTAGAAAAACTTGTATTATGTATCTTTTTGTAAGAGCAGGTAAGAGCAGCATGCCAAAGCCACTTATATGCATAGCATTACGGGCTGGCTTAAAATTAACTTAAGATTAACTAAGCAATGATGAAATCAGTGATAAGACATTATTGTAAACAGATAACTATAAAATAGAAATGAGTATTACAAAGACAGGTCATGTGGTTGCATGCATTGCCGTTCATTCAGGTAGTGTATTTGAAAAAAAAAAAAAATTATCAAAGTTAGGTTTAACATTTGTGTGATATAATTGTGAGTAACATTTAGGATATACAATTTATATGGTTCAGTTATTCAGTATTTATTTGGTTTTGAGTGAGTAAGTGAACTTTGAGAAGAGACTTGAATTTATAAACAGGTAGTGTTTCTTTTATATTTACAGGTAATGAATTCCAGATTTTAGGGCCTATTATGTGCATTGAGTTTTTGCATAGCTTGAGATGGACACGAGGAACATCATAGAGTGATCTGTGCCTTGTATTATGGTCATGTGTATTGTATTAGCGAAAACGAGGAAAATTGTGTAACAAGAATAAAATTTGTAAAATGAAGTTGTGTGTAATGATTCACCATTTGTATTACCATTTATTTGAATCTTGTAATAAAACATCTTAAAAATGACATAAAGGTGTTTACTAGCAAAACTTAAAATACCATTAGATTGAGTACCATTAGTTGTTACGACCTTAACGGGGTATCTTATTACTTCTTTGATTGTTTTACCTCATAATTGATTCACCTCTTACTTGTATCACCTCAATATTGATTGTTTTCATCCCTGTATTCTTTTATATAATTGTATTGATTGTTTTTTATATAACTTTAACTGACACATAACTGCTTACCAGAAGTGTGAAAAAATTATACCAAAGCGTGAAACTCAATGGGTGTTAGACTTCATTCACTCAATGGTAAAGTTGACCCAGGAGCTGGGTCAACTTTACCGTTTGTATAAATTGGGATAGGCGAAAGAAAATTGGAAAATTTAGGAACCCTGCAAAAAATATGGAAAACTCGGCAACTCTCCACAACCCCTAAATAAAATGTATGGAAGTTTGCAACACCTCGATGGAGTATGGTTCCAGGAGGTGCGAGTAGGGGGTGTGAAGAAAAAAAATAGAAAATTTTCAGAAAAAATTGGGTCCGAGAAGGCGGGGTGAAGGGGGTCTAAAAATGAGAGGGCGGAGCCCCTACACAAAAATTTTGGGGGGCTGGAACCCCCTCTCAAAATTTTTTAGGGGGGCAGAGCCCCTACTCAAAAAAGTTGATTGCTGAGGGACCGATCGCTCTGGGATAAATACTACTAACTACTACTACTACTACTATTATTAGTACTAGTACCGTTGCTATTACTCCTACTATTACTACTACTATTACCACCAGATCAAGGAATATTTCAGCTACTAGTACTACAACAACTAATACTACCACTACTATTACTGCTGCTACTACTGCTACTGCTTCTACTACTACTATTACTGCTGGCACTAGAACAACTACAATTACTACCACTGCAACCACCACTACTGCTAATTCTATTACTAGTATTTATATTACCACTGCGATTGCTATTACCACTATTACCACTATCACTACTATTACTGCAACTACCACTACTATTATTACTACCTATCTCCCCTGTTTTCTGGTATTATCGTCCCTCTCACCTCACCCTCTCATGTCCCTCTCACCTCACCCTCTCATGTCCCTCTCACCTCACCCTCTCATGTCCCTCTCACCTCACCCTCTCATGTCCCTCTCACCTCACCCTCTCATGTCCCTCTCACCTCACCCTCTCATGTCCCTCTCACCTCACCCTCTCATGTCCCTCTCACCTCACCCTCTCATGTCCCTCTCACCTCACCCTCTCATGTCCCTCTCACCTCACCCTCACATGTCCCTCTCACCTCACCCTCTCATGTCCCTCTCACCTCACCCTCTCATGTCCCTCTCACCTCACCCTCTCATGTCCCTCTCACCTCACCCTCACATGTCCCTCTCACCTCACCCTCTCATGTCCCTCTCACCTCATCCTTTCACGTTGAGGAACTGTCGTCTGATCGCCCCATTTTCTCTCTCTAATGATAATGATCCAAGACAGACCCAAATCCCATTTAAAGTTTCTTCTTTTTTAGTATTTCATTTATTTTCAGTTGTTCCAGTCAGGTTATTGTGACCTTCAGTGTCCTTGTAACCTTCTGCTTCACCTTCCAGGAAGTCAACTCAGTGCTCCTGTCTCTCTTCCCAGAAAAGTTTTAAAATGAAAATGACATATTGTGTTGTCGATGGGATCGTCCCATTTACTATGTAATGAACTGACTGGATGTGTTGGGCGAATGCGTATGTTGGGTGACTTGGTATGTTAGATAACTGAATTTGCTTGGTATAATGGGTGAGGGTATGGCTGGGTATTTTGTTGTGCTCGGAATGTTGGATGACTGCATACGTAGGGTGGCTAGATATGTTGTATGGCTGGGAATGCTGGATGACTGAATGCATTGGATTCTTGGGTATGATGGGTTGTTGAGTATTTTGGATGGATGGGTATACTTGGTAACTGGGCATGTTTGAAGGCTAGGTATTCCGAGTGGCTGGTAGGGAAGCGCATGACTAAATGTAAAAAAAAAAATGAAATGTACTACTAAATAATGCTGCCCTCTTTCAACTCAAATTATGTCTACTTAACAAAAACTAGACAAATCAGAACAGAGTGTAGAATTTTCTGATTCATTTTCACATCACTGGATGGCATATTATGCATGTTGGTGAGAGGTGTAGAATGTATTTTTCCCTATAGACAGAACTTCCTGTGCACTGTACAATAATCAGATGTGAGCAGACTGTTAATGACCTGTAGTGACTTCTTTGATATTCTTCTGAGCAGGTAACAATATGTATTGGTCTTTTCAGGTCAGTGGTCACGTGTGGTCATACCTGCCTAAGCTCTTGGGAGTTAGCGTGGGGTGTTACCAAGCACCATGGCTTGTTGTAGTGTTTTAGAATCTCAGGTTCAAGTGTTGAAGAAGGAGATTCTACTTCTTCAGGAGTAAAATAGGAGGCTGAAGCTTCGCATAGATGAGTTTGGGAGCGAGTGTGAAAATGATACAGCCGGTAAGGAGGAAATGGTCACCAGCAGTGATAGTGGCAGCCGCTTTAAGTGGCAAGTGATTTACAGTTCAGGAAGAAGGAAGATGAGGAGAGTTAATAGAGAAGATGTGAAGGTAGGAAATCGATTCTCTGTTCTCCAAGACGAGTGTACTTCAGTGGTTAGTGAGGTTGAAGGTACCACTGATTCCCCTGCTAATCAAGGTAAGAATATATTAATACTAGGCGATTCTCAGGTAAGATATATGGACCGTGCATTTTGTAACAGAGACAGAAAAGTCTGACAGAGAGTGTGTCTTCCAGGAGCTGGTGTTGGTGACATAGTCAGCAGGTTGGATAATATTATGGCAGGTAATGGGAACAAGCTCATTATCTTAGTGCTGGGGGGGTAATAACATTGGGAAGGGCAGGAGAGAGGAGCTGCTGGATAAGTACAGGTCAGCCATAGAAGTAGTTAGGGCTAAGGGAGGGATCCCAGTTATATATAGCATCTTACCTAGAAAGGGAGTTGGCAATGAATGGATGTCTAGGGCAATTGGTATAAATTGCTGGCTAGACAGGTACTGCAAGGAACCTGCAATCCCATTCATTGATAACTGGGGCCTATTCTTTGGCAAACGTTATATGTATGCAAGGGATGGGGTTCATTTCACTGGGGATGGAGTGGTTGCATTAGCCAATTTGATTGAGAGGGTAATTGATGACTTGTCTGGGAATTTAAACTGATAGATTGTAGAGGTATGGGTGTTTGTGGGAAATAATCAGGCTGCAGCGTTAGGGTTAAAACCAGCAGTTATTACCGGGATACCTCAGGGATATGTTTAAAAGACTATATTCAAAATAAAGTTGCTAGTAATGGCAAATTAAATGATCAACGAACAAAGAGAGATAGTAGAGGGCAACGAGTAACTAGCTCCCTTAAGGTATACTATACAAATAGTAGGAGTCTAAGAAATAAGATAGATGAGCTAAGATTACTTGCAAGTGTAGGTAGTATAGATATTATTGGTATAACAGAGACCAGGTTCAACCTGAAAGATAGAGAAATGCCTTCTGAATGCAATTTACAGGGTTATAAACTATTCCACACTAATAGGGTCAACAGGAAGGGTGGTGGAGTGGCGATGTATGTCAGAGAAAATTTAAATTGTTGTCTTAGACATGATATAAGATTAGAAACATCGAACACAGAATCTGTTTGGCTACAGTTTCTCGAGGGACGTGACAAATTAATTTTGGGTGTGATTTATAGACCCCCAAACCTTGATAGGGAGGGCAGTAAGCTGTTATGGGACGAAACTCATAAGGCATCTAGACATGAAAATGTTGTGATAATAGGAGATTTTAACTTCAGACAAATTGATTGGAACAATATGACAGGAAATCTTGTTTCTAGTGACTTTCTTGATACGATTCAGGATTGCTTTTCAGAAAAGGTTGTGACAGAACTAACTAGAGGAAACAATCTGCTTGACTTGGTTCTTGCCAACAAAGATTCACTAATTAATAATCTTGAGGTTAATGATGAGCTTGGGGAAAGTGATCACAAATCACTTAGTTTCAATATATCATGGAATTACCCAGAAAACTGCAATCAAATCTCTGTCCCAAGTTTTCGCTTGGCCGACTTCATGGGACTGAAAAATTATCTGGGTGGGCTAAATTGGGATGTCCTGACTATGGGTCAGGTAGGTGATCTTGGTTACCAACATGACGTTTTTCAGAGCATAGTTCTAGCTGCCCAGACAACTTTTGTTCCGAGTAGGGAAATTAGATCTAACAAAAATGATTCCAAATGGAAGAACAATATATTAAAACATCTCAATGGTCAAAAGAGAGGCATATATAGGCGTATCAGAAGAGGGGATGGGCAGTTAAGAAATCAATATATTCAGTTAAAGAGAGAAATAAAGAAAGGAATAAGTAAAGCAAAAAGGGATTATGAGGCTAAGGTTGCAAAGGATTCAAAGACTAACCCAAAAGGGTTCTTTCAGGTATACAGAAGTAAGATTAGGGACAAGATTGGCCCACTTAAGAGTAACTCTGGTCAGATCACTGACAGTGATAAGGATATGTGTGAAATTCTCAATACCTACTTCCTCTCAGTTTTCACCCAGGAAAATACTAGCGATATTCCTGAAATAATAGATTATGTAGAACAGGACGATAATAAACTACGCACGATTGTGGTAACTAGTGACATGGTCCTCAGACAAATAGAGAAATTAAAACCTAACAAATCCCCAGGTCCTGTTGAACTCTTTGCAAGGGTGTTAAAGGAATGTTAAGAGGAACTTAGCATACCTTTGGCTAATCTTTTTAACATATCACTACAAACTGGCATAGTGCCTGATAAGTGGAAAATGACAAATGTAATACCTATTTACAAGGCAGGTGACAGGTCCTTGGCTTCGAACTATAGACCAATAAGCCTTACCTCCATAGTGGGAAAACTTATGGAATCAATAATTGCCGAAGCAATTCTTAGCCATCTTGATAGGTACAGATTGATTAATGAATCTCAACACGGTTTTACAAATGGGCGTTCCTGTCTTACGAATTTACTAACTTTTTTCACTAAGGTGTTTGAGGAGGTAGATCATGGTAACGAATATGATATTGTGTATATGGACTTCAGTAAGGCCTTCGATAGAGTTCCAGAGCAGAGGCTATTGAGGAAACTTAAGGCACACGGAATAGGAGGAGAAATTTTTTCCTGGGTAGAGGTATGGCTGACAATAGGCAGTAGAGAGTTTGCATAAATGGGGAGAAATCAGAATGGGGGCACGTCACAAGCGGTGTTCCTCAGGGGGTCAGTGTTGGGCCCGTTGTTGTTCACAATTTACATAAACGACATAGATGAGGGAATAAATAGTGACATAAGCAAATTTGCTGATGACACCAAAATAGGCCTTCCAATTCATTCTAATGGGGACACTAGAGCACTCCAGGATGATTTGAATAGACTGATGCAATGGTCGGAGAAGTGGCAGATGCAGTTTAATATTGACAAATGCAAAGTTCTAAATGTTGGACAGGTTAATAACCATGTTACATATAAACTAAATAATGTAGATCTTAATACTACTGCTTGCGAAAAGGATTTAGAAGTTCTGGTTAGCAGTAATCTAAAACCAAGACAACAGTGAATTAGTGTTCGCAGTAAAGCTAACAGAATTCTTGGCTTCATATCTAGAAGTATAAATAATACAAATCCTCAGGTTGTTCTTCAACTCCATATATCCTTGGTTAGGCCTCTTTTAAACTATGCTGCTCAGTTCTGGTCACCGTATTACATAATCGATATAAATGCTCTGGAAAACGTACAGAGGAGGATGACAAAGATGATCCCATGTATCAGAAATCTTCCCTATGAGGATAGGCTGAGGGCCCTGAATCTGCACTTTCTCGAAAAGCGTAGAATTAGGGGTATATGATCGAGGTGTATAAGTGGAAATCAGGAATAAATAAAGGGGATGTAACTAGCGTGCTGAAAATTTCCAGCCAAGACAGGACTCGCAACAATGGTTTCAAGTTGGAAAAATTCAGATTCAGGAAGGATATAGGAAAGCACTTTTTTGGTAATAGAGTTGTGGATGAGTGGAACAAACTCCCGAGTACAGCTATTCAAGCTAAAACGCTCTGTAGTTTTAAAAATAGGTTAGATAAATACATGAGTGGGTGTGGGTGGGTGTGAGTTGGACCTGACTAGCTTGTGCTGCTGGGTCAGGCGTCGTGCTCCTTCCTTGAGTGGAGGTGACCAGACTGGGTGGGTCATTTGTCTAATCCGGGGGGGGTGGGTCATTGGGTTAATCCGGGTGGAAGACATGGACCTGCTCCACATGGGTCAGTAGGCCTGTTGCACAGTTCCTTCTTGTTCTTATGTTCTTATGTTCTCTCCCACGTAGATCTACATTATTGATGCCAGTTTTGCTCATGTAGATCCATAATGGCAGCGCAATGCAATATTTTTGTTTTAATTAGTGTTTTACGGAAAATATATTTTACAATGCAATTTTTATAATTAAGTTAAAGTGATTTCGTAATCTGAACTAGTTTCGGATCGCCTACGCAGGAATATATATGAACAATACCTACTGTATCTATTTCTTCAAAGAAACTTACGGCTGCCGAAAAATTACCACCTATGTTGATAAACACGAATGTGCAGTGCATATGTGTCTTTATCTTCGCAAGCCATTGTCACCTATTTCTGCGGACTTCTGTAAATTTTTTGCACTGATGTCGTCCTACCTGCACGTGTGAAAAGATAACGAGCAGAGGACGTGGATGCAGAGTGCTCAGTAGTTTCCTAATTCCGCCGGAGTCGAATTCTTGTACCAAATTATTCCGTGAAGACGAGGTTTGTGTGTCACATGATCAGGAATTTCTGCTCAAAATAGTACCAGTGTTGGCATAAAGTATAATCAGATACCATAAAGAGGTGGCTTATGTAATACCTTTAATAAACTTTAGATTATACAGCTCCAGGCAAAACCATATTTTTTCTTTATTTGAACTTGACCTTGAATGATCTGTATATTTGACTCAGGATTACAGTGCTTCAAAAATATTTGTTTTCTTTTTATTTATTCAACAGACAGAAAATTTCAGATAGGAAACCAATGGAATAATGGCCAACAGGTGTTAGCGCTTTCAGTTAGTCTAGTTATTTTAACTGTTGATTGTTTTATGTTTGTGCGAGTTAAGTCAGTTCAAACTGTTAGAGTTTAATTACCTTTGCTTACCTTTTCACATATAAAAGCTTAACTATCATGGCATTTGTAATCACAGGAGGCTCCCCAGCTTACCTGGGCTCAAAACAGCTGACTAATTTGACTATACTCAGGATCATCACGCTTCGCCACTAGAAAGAACTCACCATAAGTTTCATGGCTAAAGCTACCTAGAAACCAATCATGGTATCTGGGAGAAGGCACAAGTTGTTAGAGTCAGCCGTGGCTGATATTACGGGAAAACATCTTGATGGGTATTATTTGGCTCAAAATGAATTCTGGCTAGTAAAATTTAAAGAAATTTTGCAGCAAATATGTGTGATCATTAGAAAACCCTACTGACGCAGCAGGAGTGCTTTCAAGATTTAATATTTAAATAGGAGCTGTTTAAAAGTGATCTCGCCAACCTTTAGGATATCCCTTGAAAATTATTCTTTCAGCATAGTGCCAAACGATCCGGACAAACATTTCTTGCAGATGCATGAACAAGATCCCTCTAGATCGAGTCAATGACACCGAAGAAAATTTGTAAACGAAGCAGGATTAATCGAGCCACTGGTTAAAAGGAGAAATAGCCAGCGAGCATCCAGCAGTCTGAAATGATTTCCTTATCAACTTCCGCTGTGGAGTTTGGACACAACCGCCAACTCTACTAATATCTAGTAAATTTCATCCTAAGTGGTCGAAGGTATGCATTCTTACGGAGAATATGGCAGATTCACTTAATCAGGTAAAGCTGCTGAACTGCTGAGAAATGTTCTTTGTGGGAACAATATAGCAAGCGCTTGGTCATGGCCTGGCAGATGTGATTCTGTCTAGAAGGTTAGGTTAGGTAAGGTTCGTCAGGAAACAGGACAAATGTTTCCTGAAGCGGGTCTTAGTCAGATGATGACCCGCCTTTGGAGCTTTTCGTCATCTGACCGAGGCCATCCGCTGGCTTACCGGTCCACCCCTTTAAAAATTATGGTCATTTATAACCATTGTTATATAATGATTTCTGTCTAGAAACAAAAGTCAGCAAGCGCGGATTACCATACGTAAAACAATGACAATAAGTGAAGAGACTGCCTCCTCATCGAACTTGCTGAGCAGCAGTGCAAGTTTAATATCATTGTCATTATAAATGTTAGTTACAATGATTCTGAAATGAATCATTAACAATTTAAGACCATTATTTACAGTTTTCTATTTTTATATTTCCAGCGAGTAGGTGGAATAATGAGCAGACCGCAGCTTCCTCTAAACAGTGTCAAATCCGTGCTGCCTTAGCGTGCGGTCTACCAGCACTTTTACACTTAACCTAACCTAACCGGGTTAGGTTAGACAGACTGCATGTTATAAGTCAGTTCTGAGCGTATCCTACGAATACTGCGGTAGACAGCACAGTAAAGTAGCGCAGCCCAAACTTACTATATACTTGCATTTATGCCTGTATTCTAATTTGTAACAAGGCCACACTTCTTGGGATAAACATTTCCAATTTAATTTTTCGGGACTTCCCTGGTAGCTGGGCATGTTGGATGGTTGGGTGACTGGGCATGTTGAGTGACTGAGAATGTTCCATGACTGGGCACGTTGGGTGGCTGGATATGTTGGGTGGCAGGGTAAACTGAGTGGTTAGGTATGCTAGGTAGCTGGGTATGTTAGGTGGCTTGGTATATGGGTGGTTGGGTATGCTGGGTAGTTGGAAAAAGAATAGCAACTTTTAGCTTGTAAATTCAACGATAAAATAAAATTGCTCCGGCGTCCAGAAAAGAATCAAATTGGCTTAGGTGGTTTTTCCAGTCAGTAAATCTTCGTAAGAAAACCTAGGTTATTTATGGCCCTAATGCTAGTACCAGGAACTGTTCAAAATATTTGTTTCCACTAAGCGGCAATATTCAGTGCACTGCTCTGTTGAACTAGTAATGATGCTTAAATCAAGCTAATATACATAAAACATGAAATATCGTCACTCATGATATCGGAGTTAAAACGACGTTTCTGTTTGCCCTGGACTATTGCCAAGTCTCAATTGAACGAGGAAAAAAAGAAGTCCAGAGGAGAGGTAGTGGAGACGGAGGGGGAGTAAGATGGGATTAGTATCACTGGTAGTAGTAGGAGTAATGTAAGAGGAAGAAGATGTAGAAGTAGCAGCAGCAGTATTAGCAATAAAAACGACATTAGAAGAAATAGGAGAAGTACTGTTCCCCTCAAAGAACCTTCCTGGAGGGCAGCAGTAGCAGTAGTAACAGAACAATGTGACCTGACAGTGATCCTGGTCGTACTGGAAAGTAGTTTTAATTACCTTCTCATTAGTGTGAGAATTTTGTGATTTGGTTCAGCCATGTTATTATGACATATTTTCCTAACAAGTACAGAAAAATATATCACACAGCTGTGTTCAATACACAACGAAGTATTGTATGTTCCTTGTTAGTGCATAGCAGTGTCCGGTATCACCTACTTTTGTATGTGCCTTCTCATTACAAAACTGTAATTTGTACTTTTGTATGTGCCTTCTCATTACAAAACTGTAATTTGTACATAAAGTATTTACTACGCATCTCTACTTAGTACATAACTGGTAATTAATATTTAATATTGCATATAAGGTAACTTCATTTAGTTTATTCCTCAAAATTAGTCAATAGCAATATTAAGTAAATTACTCATTTTAGAAGTTAAGTGTATTAAGAAGTAGATGTAATTATTACAAAGCTTTGAAATTTAGCATTTAACTAAGCATAGATCTCTTCTTCGGATAAAATGTGTTTAATTTGTATATATGCTTAATGTGTAGCTATGTTTAATGTGTAGCTAGGTGTTGTGCGAAAATGTGTTTACTGAGTAGCTATGTTTAATAGATGGATTTATTAGTGGGATAATGCTATTATTGGGATAATGCTATTATTGGGATAATGCTATTAGTGGGATAGTGCTATTATTGGGATAATGCTATTATTGGGATAATGCTATTAGTGGGATAATGCTATTATTGGGATAATGCTATTAGTGGGATAATGCTATTAGTGGGATAATGCTATTATTGGGATAATGCTATTAGTGGGATAATGCTATTATTGGGATAATGCTATTAGTGGGATAGTGCTAAGTAGGGATTATTATGTTTAGAGCGCAGTGGTGTTTAGTCAGATGAAACATTTAGTGCAGATGCTTCGAACATTTTATGTGAAGCTCAGTCTGTGAGAGTCATTCAGTACGCAGGTTGAGGTTCGATCCTCGCCAGAGTGTTATGCTATGTTTCCAAGTTAATCCCGTTACTGTGTTAAGAGGCGCTGCGAGATTGGGCAATGAGCCCCTCTAGCCATTTAACTGTCCAAACGTTGATATACATTTTCAGTGCTAACACTCCGAATATTTTGAAAAAAAAAAAGTTTTAGTTTTTTTTAATAAAAAGGGCAATTTCCTGTGCGTAATAAAACCCCCCAAAATTTTTTAGTGTCAGTACTTACCGAGATATAAGGTGGCAAAGTTGGCACTGACAGCAACAGGGAGTCCTGCCGCTTACAGAAATATTCCTGATATACCTTTTTCTTCTCGTTTTTTCTTTTATTAATTTACACAATTTTTATGTTCTCATAATTACAATTTACAGTAGTTCTTGTGATTTTATAGCGAATCTTTGTTGTGATACTAATACTAGGTACTGAAATAGTAATCAAATAGCTACAAGCACACTGACAGGTGAACATCCTAACCTGCCTTGGTCACATACTATTGTATAGACATATATACAAATTATTTATAGGCATATGTTTTCTTTATTTGTTCTCACTGTTACACATAAATATATCTGTCTGTCTATGTCTGTCTAACTGTCTGCCTAGCTGTCTGTCCAACTCTGTTTATGCTTATCTGTCTCTGTCTTTCTGTCTGCCTCTCTTTTTTTTTTTTTTTTACACAGGGTTTGACAAGGTTAAGGATCCCTAGCTTTATTGACAAGCTATTTACAGGTTAAGGATTCCTAACTTTATTAGCAAGCTAAGAGCTGTTACCTACATCAGCTCATTTGAAAGCATTTGTATTGTTATGAGACATACAAGTAGGGAACAGGATGAAGTTGGAGCCATCTGTGGGCCAGCATTTTCATTTGATCAACTGACTTTATCTCGTTGACATCATTATGCTGTACGAATGTGTTCCATACTCGAGTCATCCTGGGTATGTATGATCTCAGATGGAGTGATGTTCTGGAGAAGGGTACAGCCAGAGTGAAGTTGATGCTTTCTGCCCGTCTTGTGGCATAAAAGCTTGTTTCACGCTGTCCTCGAAGTGGATCCAAGTGTGGTACTTTGACAATATTGGCCTTGTACATAACAGTAAGGCCACCCACATCCCTCCTATGTTGAAGGCTCTGCTGAAATGACAGATCTATCCAGGATGGGTCCAGGCGAGAGATGATACGTCTTGCTCTGTTCTCTACTCTGTCAAGCAGTCGCAGATGAGAGGGGGGGCAGGCAAACCAAGAAAGTGGAGCATACTCAAGGTGTGAGCGTACTTGTGCCTCGTACTGAATCTTGCAACCCCTACTGTCAAGCAGATGCGAGATACGGCGAAGTACTGTAAGCTTCCTGGCTGCATTGTTTGCAAGATTTACAACATGGTTCTTCATGGTTAGTTTGGAGTCAAATTTCACCCCAAGGATATCAACTTCTTCTACAGGTGCCAACACCCTCTCACTCATCCTTACTACTGCACCAGCATTACCATCATGGTGCCTAGAGACTATCATCATTTGCGTATTCTCAGGTGCAAATGTTACTTGCTATCTATTTCCCCAAGCTGATATAGCTCTCAGCTGGTGATTGATGTAGCTTAGAGCAGCTGGCATTTCTTCTCTTGGATAAGTGAATGTCAGTGCACATTCGTCTGCATATGCATGGGATTCTGGGATGAGATGAAGAAGGTCGTTGAAGTAGACATTCCATAACAATGGTCCCAGCACGCTTCCTTGTGGAACACTTGCCCCAATAGGATGTCCTGCTGATTCCGTTCCATTGAGAACTACACTTAGAGATCTACCATGAAGGTAATCACTGAGGAGACATAGCGTAGAGCCTGCAATTCCCAGTGCTTGAAGTTTTGCTAAGAGGCCCTGGTGCCACACCCGGTCGAAAGCGCCAGCAATGTCCAGTGCTACCACACTGCTGACTTTAGATTCATCCAGTGACTGGTGCCACTTAGTGGAGAGGTTTAACAACAAATCAGCAGCAGAGTAACCTTTCCTGAAGCCATGTTGACGATCACAAAGTAGTGAGTGGTAGTTAAAAAACTCTGTCATTTGTCTTGAGATTATTGTCTCAAGCATCTTACCAGTGATTGACAGGAGTGACACTGGTCTGTAGTTGCTGATTTCTGCTCTGCTCTTCTTTTTGTGAACAGGGACTACATTTGCCTCTTTCCATAGAGGGCCATTTACACTGTGCTAGGCAGTGCTGAAAGATCGAGTTAGAGGTGCTGCTAACTGGTCTGCACATCTTCTCAGCAATCTTGGGCTCAACTTGTCTGGGCCCACAGCCTTTTCTCGGTCAGGCGATTTAAGATAGAAATGCACCTCCTCCTGCCTTATTGTCACCACTGACAGTTTTGTCACAGTTCTTGCAGCTAGCCAAGGAGGGTCCTATGCTGGATCGGGAACTTGCATTTTGGTAGCAAAGTGTTCAGCAAAGAGGTCCGCCTTCTCTTGACTACTAGTAGAGGCGGTCTCATCCTGTCGATTTAGAGGTGGAATGAGTTCATCAAGCAGATAACCTTGTCTGTCCTTGACCAGGGACCACCAGGTTTTGGAACCTACCCTACCTCCCATTTAGCAATGGCCCACTTTTGAACGTCACCCATATGTCTACAGGCTTGCTTGTGCAAGTTCCTGTTATAGGTGGTAGGATGTCTCTTATACCTTCGCCATGCTTTGTACTTAGCAGTAGCAGCCTCTCTACAACGAAAGCCAAACCAAGGCTGATCTGTAGGCTTCGTCACATATTGCCGGTGAGGAATGTGTTCTTGTTGTAGATTAAGGATGTGTCCAGTGAAGGATTTCACTTGGTTGTCAACATCCCCTTGGAGAAGAGCATTCCAATCGGTGGTGGCGAGCTCAGAGCAAAGGGCTGGCCAATTACCTCTTTCCCATAGCCAGGTTGTGCGTGTGGACTCCTCATCTCGTTCTGTTGGGATCTTAAGTGTCGTAAAAACAGCCTTGTGGTCAGACGATCCAACATAGCCGAGGGGTTGACAAGTGACTATGCCTTCTGCCAGATCACTCACTACTGGGTCAAGGGAGGAGCCAGAGATGTGAGTAGGGAAATCAACAAAGTTTCTCATGTCAAACACTGCAAGAAGGTTATCAAAGTCGCTCTGTATAAGGTGTTGGTTGAGGTCACCAACAATTATATGTTGACAGTTGTGTTGTAGCAGAAGGGAGTCAATATTTTCCATTAGGAAGTTGATGGGGTCTGCATGTTGCCACTGAGGTCTGTACATATGCTAGTACAGAGGTACTAGTGTTTATGCAGAGCTTGAAGAACATCATTTCAAGATGTGTAGGGATGGTAACATCAATGTGCTAGGCATGAGCACTTTTAGAGAAACACACAGTAATACCTCCTTCTCTCTCTCTTTCTTTCTCTCTCTCTCTCTCTCTCTCTCTCTCTCTCTCTCTCTCTCTCTCTCTCTCTCTCTCTCTCTCTCTCTCTCTCTCTCTCTCTCTCTCTTCTCTCTCTGTGCCTCTCTCAGTCTGTCTCTCTCTCTCTGTGTCAGGGAGAGCCGCTCATGAACTA
>NC_091300.1:51000956-51073456 GCF_038502225.1 Cherax quadricarinatus
TGACTGCCAGTGTGAGTCATGCGTGAGTGTGGGTGATGAGGAGGTGAGTATTAATGCCATTGTGAGTCAAGCGTGAGTGTGGGTGATGAGGTGGTGAGAATGACTGCCAGTGTGAGTCATGCGTGAGTGTGGGTGATGAGGAGGTGACTATGACTGCCAGTGTGAGTCAAGCGTGAGTGTGGGTGATGTGGAGGTGAGTATGACTGCCAGTGTGAGTCATGCGTGAGTGTGGGTAATGAGGTGGTGAGTATGACTGCCAGTGTGAGTCATACGAGAGTGTGGGTGATGAGTTGGTGAGTATAACTGCCAGTGTGAGTCATGCGTGAGAGTGGGTGATGAGATGGTGAGTATGACTGCCAGTGTGAGTCATGCGTGAGTGTTGGTAATGAGACGGTGAGTATGACTGCCAGTGTGAGTCATGCTTGTGTGTGGGTGATGAAGAGGTGAGCATGACTGCCAGTGTGAGTCAAGGGTGAGTGTGGGTGATGAGGAGGTGAGTATGACTGCCAGTGTGACTCATGCCTGAGTGTGGGTGATGAAGAGGTGAGTATGACTGCCATTGTGAGTCATGCGTGAGTGTGGGTGATGAGGTGGTGAGTATGACTGCCAGTGTGAGTCATGCGTGAGTGTGGGTGATGAGGAGATGAGTATGACTGCCATTGTGAGTCATGCATGAGTGTGGGTGATGAGGTGGTGAGAATGACTGCCAGTGTGAGGCATACGTGAGTGTGGGTGATGAGTATGACTGCCAGTTTGAGTAATGCGAGAGTGAGGGTGATGAGGTGGTGAGTATGACTGCCAGTGTGAGTCATGTGTGAGTGTGGGTGATGAGGTGGTGAGTATGACTGCCAGTGTGAGTCATGTGTGAGTGTGGGTGATGAGGCGGTGAGTATGAAAGCCAGTGTGAGTCATGCGTGGGTGTGGGTGATGAGCTGGTGAGTATGACTGCCAGTGTGAGTCAAACGTGAGTGTGGGTGATGAGGAGGTGAGTATGACTGCCAGTGTGAGTCATGCGTGAGTGTGGGTGATGAGGTGGTGAGTATGACTGCCAGTGTGAGTCATGCGTGAGTGTGGGTGATGAGGAGGTGAGTATTAATGCCATTGTGAGTCATACGTGAGTGTGGGTGATGAGGTGGTGAGAATGACTGCCAGTGTGAGTCATGCGTGAATGTGGGTGATGAGGTGGTGAGTATGACTGCCATTGCGAGTCATGCGTGAGTGTGGGTGATGAGGTGGTGAGTGTGACTGCCAGTGTGAGTCATGCGTGAGTGTGGGTGATGAGGTGGTGAGTGTGACTGCCAGTGTGAGTCATGCGTGAGTTTGGGTGATGAGGTGGTGAGTATGACTGCCAGTGTGAGTCATGCGTGAGTGTGGGTGATGAGGTGGTGAGTATGACTGCCAATGTGAGTCATGCGTGAGTGTGGGTGATGAGGTTGTCAGTATGATTGCCAGTGAGTCATGCGTGAGTGTGGGTGATGAGGTGGTGAGTATGACTGCCAGTGTGAGTCATCCGTGAGTGTGGGTGATGAGGTGGTGAGTATGACTGCCAGTGTGAGTCATGCGTGAGTGTGGGTGATGAGATGGTGAGTATGACTGCCAGTGTGAGTCATGCGTGAGTGTGGGTGATGAAGCGGTGAGTATGACTGCCAGTGTGAGTCATGTGTGAGTGTGGGTGATGAGGAGGTGAGTATGACTGCCAGTGTGAGTCAAGCGTGAGTGTGGGTGATGTGGAGGTGAGTATGACTGCCAGTGTCAGTCATGCGTGAGTGTGGGTAATGAGGTGGCGAGTATGACTGCCAGTGTGAGTCATGCGAGAGTGTGGGTGATGTGTTGGTGAGTATAACTGCCAGTGTGAGTCATGCGTGAGTGTGGGTGATGAGATGGTGAGTATGACTGCCAGTGTGAGTCATGCGTGAGTGTGGGTGATGAGACGGTGAGTATGAATGCCAGTGTGAGTCATGCGTGTTTGTGGGTGATGAGGTGAGTATGACTGCCAGTGTGAGTCAAGCGTGAGTGTGGGTGATGAAGAGGTGAGTATGACTGCCAGTGTGAGTCATTCATGAGTGTGGGTGATGAGGTGGTGAGTATGACTGCCAGTGTGAGTCACACGTGAGTGTGGGTGATGAGTATGACTGCCAGTATGAGTCATGCGTGAGTGAGGGTGATGAGGTGGTGAGTATGACTGCCAGAGTGAGTCATGCGTGAGTGTGGGTGATGAGGAGGTGAGTATGACTGCCAGTGTGAGTCATGCGTGAGTGTGGGTGATGAGGTGGTGAGTATGACTGCCAGTGTGAGTCATGCGTGAGTGTGGGTGATGAGGAGATGAGTATGACTGCCATTGTGAGTCATGCGTGAGTGTGGGTGATGAGGTGGTGAGAATGACTGCCAGTGTGAGTCATACGTGAGTGTGGGTGATGAGGTGGTGAGTATGACTGCCAGTGTGAGTCACACGTGAGTGTGGGTGATGAGTATGACTGCCAGTATGAGTCATGCGTGAGTGAGGGTGATGAGGTGGTGAGTATGACTGCCAGTGTGAGTCATGCGTGAGTGTGGGTGATGAGGTGGTGAGTATGACTGCCAGTGTGAGTCATGCGTGAGTATGGGTGATGAGATGGTGAGTATGACTACCAGTGAGTCATGCGTGAGTGTGGGTAATGAGGCGGTGAGTATGACTGCCAGTGTGAGTCAAACGTGAGTATGGGTGATGAGGAGGTGAGTATGACTGCCAGTGTGAGTCAAACGTGAGTGTGGATGATGAGGAGGTGAGTATGACTGCCAGTGTGAGTCATGCGTGAGTGTGGGTGATGAGGTGATGAGTATGACTGCCATTGTGAGTCATGCGTGAGTGTGGGTGATGAGGTGGTGAGTATGACTGCCAGTGTGAGTCATGCGTGAGTGTGGGTGATGAGATGGTGAGTATGACTGCCAGTGTGAGTCATGCGTCAGTGTGGGGGATGAACTGGTGAGTATGACTGCCAGTGTGAGTCGTACGTGAGTGTGGGTGATGAGGAGGTGAGTATGACTGCCAGTGTTAGTCAAGTGTGAGTGTGGGTGATGAGATGGAGAGTATGACTGCCAGTGTGAGTCATGCGTGAGTGTGGGTGATGAGTATGACTGCCAGTATGAGTCATGCGTGAGTGAGGGTGATGAGGTGGTGAGTATGACTGCCAGTGTGAGTCACACGTGAGTGTGGGTGATGAGTATAACTGCCAGTACGAGTCATGCGTGAGTGAGGGTGATGAGGTGGTGAGTATGACTGCCAGTGTGAGTCATGCGTGAGTGTGGGTGATGAGGTGGTGAGTATGACTGCCAGTGTGAGTCATGTGTGAGTGTGGGTGATGAGGTGGTGAGTATGACTGCCAGTGTTAGTCAAGCGTGAGTGTGGGTGATGAGATGGAGAGTATGACTGCCAGTGTGAGTCATGCGTGAGTGAGGGTGATGAGTTGGTGAGTATGACTGCCAGTGTGAGTCACACGTGAGTGTGAGTGATGAGTATGACTGCCAGTATGAGTCATGCGTGAGTGAGGGTGATGAGGTGGTGAGTATGACTGCCAGTGTGAGTCATGCGTGAGTGTGGGTGATGAGGTGGTGAGTATGACTGCCAGTGTGAGTCATGCGTGAGTATGGGTGATGAGATGGTGAGTAAGACTGCCAGTGAGTCATGCGTGAGTGTGGGTAATGAGGCGGTGAGTATGACTGCCAGTGTGAGTCAAACGTGAGTGTGGGTGATGAGGAGGTGAGTATGACTGCCAGTGTGAGTCAAACGTGAGTGTGGGTGATGAGGAGGTGAGTATGACTGCCAGTGTGAGTCATGCGTGAGTGTGGGTGATGAGGTGGTGAGTATGACTGCCAGTGTGAGTCATGCGTGAGTGTGGGTGATGAGGAGATGAGTATGACTGCCATTGTGAGTCATGCGTGAGTGTGGGTGATGAGGTGGTGAGTATGAATGCCAGTGTGAGTCATGCGTGAGTGTGGGTGATGAGTATGACTACCAGTGTGAGTCATGCGTGAGTGTGGGTGATGAGGTGGTTAGTATGACTGCCAGTGTGAGTCATGCGTGAGTGTGGGTGATGAGATGGTGAGTATGACTGCCAGTGTGAGTCATGCGTCAGTGTGGGTGATGAGCTGGTGAGTATGACTGCCAGTGTGAGTCATGTGTGAGTGTGGGTGATGAGGAGGTGAGTGTGATTGACAGTGTGAGTCATGCGTGTGTGTGAGTGATGGCGTGGTGAGTATGACTGCCAGTGTGAGTCATGCGTGTGTGTTGGTGATGAGGTGGTATGACTGCCAGTGTGAGCCCTGCGTGAGTGTGGGTGATGAGGTGGTGAGTATGACTGCCAGTGTGAGTCGTGCGTGAGTGTGGGTGATGAGGAGGTGAGTATGACTGCCAGTGTGAGTCCTGCGTGAGTGTGGGTGATGAGGTGGTGAGTATGACTGCCAGTGTGAGCCCTGCGTGAGTGTAGGTGATGAGGTGGTGAGTATTTCTGCCAGTGTGAGTCCTGCGTGAGTGTGGGTGATGAGGTGGTGAGTATGGCTGCCAGTGTGAGCCCTGCGTGAGTGTAGGTGATGAGGTGGTGAGTATGACTGCCAGTGTGAGTCCTGCGTGAGTGTGGGTGATGAGGTGGTGAGTATGACTGCCAGTGTGAGTCCTGCGTGAGTGTAGGTGATGAGGTGGTGAGTATGACTGCCAGTGTGAGTCATGCGTAAGTGTGGGTGATGAGGTGGTGAGTATGACTGCCAGTGTGAGTCATGCGTGAGTGTGGGTGATGAGGTGGTGAGTATGACCGCCAGTGTGAGTCATGCGTGTGTGTGGGTGATGAACTAGTGAGTATGACTGCCAGTGTGAGTCCTGCATGAGTGTGGGTGATGAGCTAGTGAGTATGACTGCCAGTGTGAGTCCTGCATGAGTGTGGGTGATGAGCTAATGAGTATGACTGCCAGTGTGAGTCCTGCATGAGTGTGGGTGATGAGCTAGTGAGTATGACTGCCAGTGTGAGTCCTGCATGAGTGTGGGTGATGAGCTAGTGAGTATGACTGCCAGTGTGAGTCCTGCATGAGTGTGGGTGATGAACTAGTGAGTACGACTGCCAGTGTGAGTCCTGCATGAGTGTGGGTGATGAACTAGTGAGTATGACTGCCAGTGTGAGTCCTGCATGAGTGTGGGTGATGAACTAGTGAGTACGACTGCCAGTGTGAGTCCTGCATGAGTGTGGGTGATGAACTAGTGAGTATGACTGCCAGTGTGAGTCCTGCATGAGTGTGGGTGATGAGCTAATGAGTATGACTGCCAGTGTGAGTCCTGCATGAGTGTGGGTGATGAACTAGTGAGTACGACTGCCAGTGTGAGTCCTGCATGAGTGTGGGTGATGAACTAGTGAGTATGACTGCCAGTGTGAGTCCTGCATGAGTGTGGGTGATGAACTAGTGAGTACGACTGCCAGTGTGAGTCCTGCATGAGTGTGGGTGATGAACTAGTGAGTATGACTGCCAGTATGAAGCACAAGTGTGGATGTAACTAAGAAAACAGTGTTGTGTTGTGGATTATCAATTATTAGTTAGTTCAGTGATCCACAGTGCTAACTTTACTTGTTACACTCAAGTTAAGAGAGAAAGTTGGCAAATTCTTGTATCTTATGAGTTTTTCTATTTTAGAGAGCTTATTTCCGTCTTACTGTTTTATTGAGTTAAACCACAACGTAAATACGGTTTAATGTTAATTCTGTTATTTTTACTTTTTTTTTCATCCTCCAGAAACTTGTGTTTTCGCTCATAACTCGAGAACATTTCATGCGATCGGTTTGAAATTTGCAGTTCATGTGTACAGTAACACATTAAGGCCAGATTAGTTGAATAATTGGCACGTGTATGAGCCCTACGACCAGTGTTGTTGAACCCACTTCCAGCATCCTGGAATGGCTGGCATAACTTCCAGCAACATTCCAGTTTTATTAAATAAAGAGTGATGTTTATTTACATGCAATAACTGCAGACTATTTCCTTTTATCTGCTTCAGAATATTAACGTCGCTGGCGCTTTCTTTATAAAAAAAATTCACCCATAAGTTAAATCTGAGTTGGATTAAATTTCAAATTTTAGTTAAATTGTTAAAAAAAATTATTTGTAATCATTGGAATGACGTCACTTACTGGAGAATGTCTCTTCTGGTCAGCTTCAAACTTTCACCACTGGTGAACTTTTTAAAAAGAAATCTTGTGGCGAATCTTGAGTTACGTAACTTTTAATTTTCCAAGGTTTTAAATAATTTGTTTCTCATGCAGTTACTGAAGAATGCCTCTTCTGGTCGTCTTCAAACCCTAAATGCTGTTGTTTTTTTATTTGGAAGTATTTTTTTATTGATTTTGGGCAGTGTGGGTACCAGTTTATTTATTTGGAAGTATTTTTTTATTGATTTTGGGCAGTGTGGGTACCAGTTTAATTTTAATGCAATTAATAAATTTTATTTACTTAAAATCTCAGAATATTGTTTTCTTATAAGATATAGTTTAAAATTCATTATTAATGAGGAAATTAAACTGAAAAAAATAAATAAATCTCGTTTTATATAGTATATAAATTTTTCGTGGATAGAATTTTCAATTTTCAGAGCACTGTCACCATTTTTCTTTTCTATCTCCAAAACTTTAGTTAGGAAGTTGATAATGCCATATTCGATGGGCTTGAAATTTTTAACTCCGGGGAAAAGATTCACGAGACTGACTTTTGTATAAATAATTTAGAAAACGTACAAGTTGATAATTGAGACTCTTGTGCAACACTGAGTTATCTTTATTCTGGAAACCTTTCGCCAGCCATTAGCTTCTTCGGTCCAATACAGAGAACGGTTGATGATGAGGAAGAGTTTGAAGTAATCAGTCCCTCGACCTGGAGATGATGTGTTCAATCTATCAATCTTGGTAAAACTTGTATCATGACTGACGGACCGAACACATCAACTCTAGGCTGGGGGACTAATTACCTTTTAAACTCTTTCTCATCTTCAACCGTTCTCTGTACTGGACTGAAGTCACTGGCTGGCGAAACGTTCCAAAATAAAGATAACTTAAATGTTGCACAAGAGTCTCGTCTATCATTCATTGGACTATTTATAAGTGTAAGTGTCCTGTGGACAGTGTTACATAGGCCATTCCAAGACTTAGTTTCCGTGTGGTAACTGTAGACAATCACCGGTAATCAGCTTCACAATTCGACCACCAGTGTATGCTACTTAAAAGAAAGTTGTTACATTTAATACAGTATATTTGTTGATAAATTAGACACATGTGCAACTCTTGGGTATCTTTATTGAGGAAACGTTTCGCCACACAGTGGCTTCATCAGTCCATACAAAGGAGAATCTTGAAGAACAGGAGGAGAATGAGGTAATCAGTCCCTCAACCTTGTCAGACACTGCAACTTCTTGGGATCTTAATACTTGGGAATTCTTCGCTTGCCTAATTCTTGGGCACGACCTACTTCCACATTGAACAAATGTGACACCACCTACGACTGCTGCACCTCTCCTGCCATACGGTTTATAAGCTGCTTCTCCGCTCATATGCCGTATTCTATTCAAGATTGATTTACTGAACACATCGACTCAAGGTTGAGGGACTGATTACCTCATTCTCCTCCTGTTCTTCAAGATTCTCCTTTGTATGGACTGATGAAGCCACTGTGTGGCGAAACGTTTCCTCAATAAAGATACCCAAGAGTTGCACATGTGTCTAATTTATCAACATGTCGGTTCTGTGAACCATTCATCTACAGTGTATTTGTGCCATTTTGTTATTAATTTATACATGGTATAGTTTTATTATACAATTTTGCATTACGTTGCCTTGATGCTGGTGAGGAGCTCGTGATCCAAGGAACTGTACTTATCTTCCACTTCCTTGGCTAGAATCTGAATGCCTTTATTTCCATGGGCGCTATAGGACCCGTGTATGTTTAGAGCTCTCCTCTAATTAGAAAAATACACACAGTTGTGAACGGCATTAATCTGTAATGGGTGAAATGAATAAAAGATTTTTTGGGTATAGGTTAAATTAGCTGTGCAGTGTGACTCCCTGAAATCGTAATGTCACGATTGCAAATAAACCTTAAAACGGGTGGGGATAGAACCCGCGATCAGAGAGTCTCAAAACTCCAGACCAACGCGGTCTGGAGTTTTCAGACTCTCTGATCGTGGGTTCTAACCTCGCCCGTGGTATGATTTTTTTTTCTTAGCATTGCAGTATCTGGAAAACAGATCCTCAAGTCAGCAATATACTTTTAGTGCTGATGTATTGTCTACAAAGGACACAGTCTCTTGGTTTTAGCTCGTGTAAGTTATTATGTGTCGATTTTATTATCGATTCTTTTTTCTTTTTTTTTTTTTTGAGAAATGATCAGAGATAACAAGTATGTTACAGAAGTCGACTTTACTGGATAATTTTAGGTCAAATCATTATGAAAGATTTGTGTGCCCTTACGACCATTGTTGAGAAATTTGTATATTATCTGCCCATAATTTAAACTGTACTTTCATACTTTCTTGCTTAAGCTGGTCAATCATACTTAGAGAGAATCTTGGATTAATTAGCCTGTATTAGTCAGAATTTGCCATTTTGAAAGAAATTTTGAAAACTGAATTACTGGTTTTCAAGGAATAATTCCTGAGTGTCGGATCGGAATATCAACACATCAACGTTGATAACTTAATAATTCCATATTATGACTTTTGAATTCTTCTTCTGAATCACTTCAAATCTTCGCCTCTGATGTGATAAATATTCTAGAAAACTGACAAGTTAAAGAATGAGGCACTTGAGTAACACTTGTGAGAATTTATTTAGGGAACGTTTCTCCATTCAGTGGCTTCGTCAGTCCAGTGCAAAGAACAAGAGTAGAAAAAGTGGAGGAGTTTGAGGTAATCAGTTCTTCAGCCTGGGATCGATGTGCCCAAGTTATCAGTCTTGAAGACTGATTACCTGTACACATCGATTCCAGGATAAGGGACTGATTACCTCAGACTCCTACTCTTTTTCTACCCTCCTTTGTATTGGACTGAGGAAGTCGTAGTGTGTAGTAAACATTACAAACTCATGCCGAACTC
This sequence comes from Cherax quadricarinatus, assembly GCF_038502225.1. Classification (NCBI taxonomy): domain Eukaryota; kingdom Metazoa; phylum Arthropoda; class Malacostraca; order Decapoda; family Parastacidae; genus Cherax; species Cherax quadricarinatus. The sequence continues at coordinate 51,010,051 of NC_091300.1, forward strand.
TTCACTATTCCAGTCACTTTCACTGGAGTGCAGGAGACTGGGTTTACGTAATACGGGGAATATCTCTCACGGATGATGAAACGACCGAAATACGTCCAATTAATTTTGTTGTGCTGCCAAAATTTCATACTTTTCAGGACTCCGGAACAAAGGTAAGTCTATATGAATTTCAACTTTTTCTTGGAGAGAGAGAGAGAGAGAGAGAGAGAGAGAGAGAGAGAATGGTGAGGAGAGCGGGAAGATGAGCTGGAGGAAGGTGGGAGAGTAGGAGGGAGGGAGGTAAGCAGGAGGATGGTGGGAATGTAGGAGGGAGGGACGTAAGCAGGAGGAAGGTGGGAGAGCAGGATGGAGGGAGGTAAGCAGGAGGAAGGTGGGAGAGCAGGATGGAGGTAGGTAAGCAGGAGGAGGATGGGAGAGCAGGAGGGAGGGAGGTAAACAGGAGGAAGGTGGGAGAGCAGGAGGGAGGGAGGTAATCAGGAGTAAGGTGGGAGAGCAGGAGGGAGGTACAGAGGAGGTATAAAGAGGAAGATGGGAGACAGGAGGGAGGAGCCACAGGAGCAAAGTGAGCAGGAGAGAACAGGTACAGGAGGAAGGTGAGAGCATTAGGGAGGTAGAAAAGAGATAGCTGGGAGAGTAGGAGGAGGAGTTGTGCTGATATTATGAGAGCAGAGTGGAGGAGGGAGGAGTGATGAAGAGGTGATGCGGGCTATGATGACTGTGGCGGAGGAGGATGTGTTAGTGATGTAGAATATGGGAGATATGATGATGCAGGTGCTATGAGGTGCCGCAGGTTATGATGGGAGGCAGGCGTCATGATGAATGTGACATATGATGATGATGCGCTATGATGAGCTGGGGTGTGACATGATGGAGGGCGGCAATGGCAGATGGTATCATGACATTATGGATGGAGGAGCCAGCTATAATAGTCAGGTGGATGGTTATGATGATGTACAGATGTAATGCGGCTCAGGACATGATGATGATGCGCTGCGATGAAGGTGATACGGTGATGGCGCAGGCGCATGATGTGCTCAGATATGATGGAGGGAAGTGCATGAAGATATGGAAGGTGGAGACAGTGATGGAGGATAAAAACATGATGTGAAGGTGATATTATGGATATGGAGGCAAGCAGGAGGTTGGGAGAGCAGGAGGAGGAGGGGCAAGCTGATGGGGTCATGGAGGGCAGGAGGGAGTGGAGGGAAAGGAGAGTGAAGGAGGGAGGTAAAGCAGGAGGATGGTGGAAAGAGGAGGCAGGAGGCATGCAGGAGGAAGGTGGGGAGATTAAAAATGGGAGGAGGTACAGCAGCTGAAGGTGGGAGAGCAGGAGGAGTGGAGGCAAGAGGAAGGTGGGAGACAGGAGGGAGCGCTGTTGGCAGGAGGAGGTGAGACAGGAGGGAGGAGGCAATCAGGAGCTGTGAGACAGGAGGACAGCGCTATGATGTAGCCATGAGACAGGAGGGGAGGTGGCAGCGCCGATGTGAATGGAGAGCAGGAGGAAGGAGGAGGAGGGGTGGCGCAGGAGTGAGGGAGGAGGGACTGACGGAGGAGCAGAGAGAGGCAAGGTGATGACGGTGAGACAGGAGTGCAGGCGCTATGATGAATACTGGAGACAGATGAGAAAAGCTATGATGGAAGACGGCAGATATGATGATGGAGGTACCGGAGGAAGGTGGAGACATGATGGAGGATGCGCTATGATGGCGCGGAGATATGATGGATGCAGGCATTATGAGATGAATGCGGACATGGAGGATGGAGCAACACATAATGGCAGAGTTAAGAGGAGGAGCAAGAAGCAGATGGAATGGCAGAGATATGATGGAGGAGCGCAAAGCCGCGATGAAGCCTGGGGAGAGCAGGAGGGAGGAGTGTCGAGAAAACGCGAGAGTTATGGAGTTTATTCGAGGAGCTGATGAGATGATGATACGCCATGATGACGGCGGTTATGATGGCGACCGCCATGATAAACATCTGATATTATGATGCAGCCGCGAGCATTACAGTCGCCATAGCAGGCAACAGAGGAGGAGGCAAGCCGGATAAACATGAGAGCAGGAGGAGGAGGCAGGAGGAAGGTGAGAGCAGGAGAGGAGGTAGGTACAGGAGGAAGGTGGAGGAGCAAGAGGAGGGAGGTTGGAGGAAGGCAGGAGCAGGAGCAAGGGAGGGGCGAGATGGAACAGGAGCAGGAGAGAGGTAGAGGTACAGGAGGAACAGGAGAGAGCAGAGGGAAAGAGGCAGAGAAGGAAGGTGAGAGTAGGAGGGAGGAGGTAAGCTGGAGAATATGAGAAGGAGGAAGGCAGTAAGAAGGAGGAAGGTGGAGATTGTATGGATTGAGGTAAGCAGGAGGAAGGTGGAGTACGAAGGGAGAGAGATAGTAAAGAGGTAATATGAGACAGGAGGGAGGGAGGCACAGGACGAAGGTGGACAGATGGGAATACAAAGCAGGATGAAATGTGAGACAGGAGGGAGGGAAGCACAGGATAGAAGGTGGAGACAGAAGGAGGCACGGGCTGAGGATGAAGGTGAGTGACAGGAGGAGGACAGTGTCCTCGAGAAGGCGGAGAGCATGAAAGAGTGGTGGCAAGTCGATGAAGGTGAGATAGGAGGAGGAGGTACAGGGATAGCGTGAGCAAGATTGATGATGTGCAGGCAGGCTGCAGGCGGGACAGAGTGGAGGAGGCAAGGAGGAAGGTGGAGAGTGGAGGAGGTAGGCAGTTATGATAGCTGGTGAGAGCAGGATGGATGGAGGTGTTTCGATGCTGAGACAGGGGAGGTGGAAAGCTGGAGGGAACATGGGAGGAGGAGGAGGAGGTGCAGGAGGAAGGTGAGACAGGAGGGAGGGAGGTACAGGATGGAAGGTGGGAGAGCAGGATGGATGATAATATAAAGCGGAGAGCAGGAGGGAGGTGGAAAGCTGAGAATAAGTGAGAGCAGAGGAGGGAGGTGTTATGGAGGACAGTAGAGAGCAGGGGAGGAGGTAAGAGAGGAAAGTGAGAGCAGAGGCAGAGGTATGGGGAGGAAGGTGGAGAGCAGGAGGAGGAGGCGCAGTGAAGGTGGGAGCAGGAGAGGAGGTAAGTAGGAGTGTGGTGGAGAGCAGAGCAGGGGAGGTGGGCAGGAGGAAGCTGAGAGTAGGTATGATGGAGGTGTTGGAGGAAGGTGAGAGCAGGAGGAGGAGGGAGGAGAGAGAGAGGAAGGTAGCAGGAGGATGGTGAAAGTAGAGGCAGGGAGGTAAGCAGCAGGGAAGGTGGAGACAGGAGAAGGTGGTTGAGTGAAGGGATAGTGTTATGGAGGAAGGTGTGGTGCTATGAGGAGGAGGTAAGCTGATGAATATGAGAGCAGGAGGAGGTGGTGAGCCGAGGAAGGTGGACAGCAGGAGGGAGGGAGGTAAGCAGGAGTAAGGTGTATATTAAGAGGAGGGAGGCAATGATGTGGTCATGAGACAGGAAGGAGGTGGTAAGCTGAGGAAGGCGGAGACAGAAGGAGTGGAGGTACAGGTGGAAGGTGGAGAGCAGGAGGGAGGGAGATAAGGTAGAGGAAGGTGGGAGAGCAGGAGGGAGGAGGTGAAGCAGGAGGAAGTCAGAGGAGCAGGAGGGAGGGTGTAGTAAGAAAGGAGGAAGGTGGAGGAGCAGGAGGGAGGTGGAGGTGGGGAGAGGAGGAAGGTGAGATATGAGGAGGATACAGGAGAAGTCAGAGAGTAGGAGGAGATGTAAGCTGGAGAAGGGCGGGGAGGCAGGAGGGATAAAAGCAGGAGGATGGTGGAAGCAGATATAGGGAGGCAATGCGATAGCCAGGAGACTACGAGGATGGATGCGCTGGCGGTAATGGAAATGTGACATTAAGTGGAGGATGTGGATGCGCTGCAGAGCGGTACGGTGAGACATGAGGATACCGTCGCCATGATGATATGCGGAGACATGATGATGATGCGAACCAGGATAAGGTGTGATATTATGATGGATGCAGGCAAATATGATGAATGCGAGAGACAAGATGATGGCGGCGCCGGCGATATTATGATATCTGATGATGCATGTGAGCTGGCGGAGGATAAAGGAGGATATGATGATGATGGATCTGATAGATGAGATGATGGCCATGATGGACGGCAGGACATTACAGATGAGGCGCCATGATGGAAATGACGGCAGATATGATGAGTGATATGGTTTGAGGAATAGAGACAGATGGGGCTGACAAGCAGTGATGAAAGTGGAGACAGGAGGGATAGCAGGTACAGGAGGAAGGTGGAGACAGGAGGAGGAGGTACAGGAGGAAGGAGATATGAGGAGGGTGGTAAGGAGATAGAAGTGAGATATGAGGAGGAGCTACAGAAATGAAGGAGAGTTAAGAGGAGGAGGTACAGATGTAGCTGTGGTTAGTTATGAGGAGGGAGGCAAGTGGGAGGAAGGTGGACAGGAGGAGGAGGCAAGCAGGAGGGAAGGTGGAGACAGGATATATTGTTAATATGATGATGGGTGGAGATAAGATGGAGGAGGTAACTGTGTGGAGCAAGGTGAGACAGGAGGAGCAGGTACATAGATAAATAGAGATGGAGGAGGGCAGGTGCTGGATAGAAGGTGAGAGCAGGATGATGAGGAGGAGGATGATGACAGGAGGTGGAGGATGGGGAGGAGGGAGGAGGACCAACGATGGAGGATAAAGCAGGAGGACGGTAGAGCATATGTGATAAGAGGAGCAGGAGGAAGATGCAGACAGGAGTGGAGGATGCGTCGGAGGAAGGTGGAGAGCAGGAGGGAGGAGGCAGGCGAGGATAAAGTGGAGACAAAGGAGGCAGGCACATGATAGCTGTGACACACAGAGGAGGGCGTGCTGGTGATAGTGTGTAGAGCAGGAGGAGGGTGGTAAGGCAGATGGAAGGCGGGAGACAGGAGGAGGAGCACAGTACAATGAGACAGGAGGAGGAGGCAAGATGAATATGAACAGATAAGATGGGAGGATGCATGAGGAAGGTGATCTATGATATATGCTATATGTCGGGGAGTGCAGGATGGGAGGGTGTGCAGGATGGGCTGGGTGAGGAGTGAGGATGATGCGCTATGATGGCGTGAGACAGGAGGAGGATAAAAATATGATGAGTCAGAGCAGGATGATGATGCGTTCGATGGGTCAAGGATACAGAGGAGAGGAGGAGGAGGAGGATAAAGAGTGAGGACGGTGGAAAAACAGATACAGGAGGCATTTATGATAGTCATGAGAGCAATAGATATGCTATAGCTTAAGGTGAGAGCAGGAGGGAGGAGGTAAGCAGGAGGGAAGGTGGAGATGAGATGTGAGGCCATACAGTGATATATGGAGACAGGAGGGAGGAGGCAATCATACAGGAGAGCAGGAGGACAGAGGCAAGAGGAGGGGAATATGTATTAAGGAGGGAGGGTGGGCATGCTGGAGGAAGGTATAGGAGGAGGAGGGAGGAGGGAGTGAGGGAGGGAGGTGAGGAGGGAGGAGGAGTGAGATTGACGGAGGAGGAGAGAAAGTGGTGAGGATGGTAGAGACAGGGGTGATGGACAGGATAAAGACAGAGAGCAGGAGGAGAGGCTGGAGGAAGGTGGAGACAGGAGGAGGGAGGCAGGAGGAAAGTGAGAGCAGAGGAGTAGGTACAGGAGGCGAAGGTGGAGAGCAGTGAGGAGGAGGTAAGAGAGGGGAAGGTGGGAGAGCAGAGGAGGGTGGCAGAGGAACATGGAGAGCAGGAGGGAGTGGAGCACAGAAGAAGGTGGAGAGCAGGAGGGGAGGGAAAGCAGGAGGAAGGTGGAGAGCAGAGGAGAGAGGCAGTGAGGAAGGGGAGAGCAGGAGGGGAGGTAGGTGTTAGATGGAAGTTGGAGTGCAGGAGGGAGGGTGGGTACAGGAGGAAGGTGGGGAGAGCAGGAGGGAGGAGGTGAAACAGAGGAAGGGGAGAGCAGAGGGAGGGAGGAAGCAGAGGAAGCTGGGAGAGAGGAGGAGGGAGGTAAGCTGGAGGAAGGTGAGGGCAGGAGGGAGGAGGGAGGGGAGGGAGGAAGGAGGAGGTAAGAGAGGATGTGCGGAAAGCAGGAGGCAGGGAGGTATGTGACAAAGTGAGATAACAGAGGGAGGCAGAAGTAAGGTGGGGAGAGCAGGAGGGAGAGAAAGAGGAGGAAGGTGGAGACAGGAGGAGGTTGTTACAGGAGGAGGGTGAGAGCAGGAGGTGGTGCACCAGAGCAGGTGAGAGCAGAGGAGGTAGGTGTTAGATAGAATATGAGAGAGCAGGAGTGGAGGGTGGTATGCTGATAAGGTGTGAGAGAGGAGGGAGGAGGGAGGAGGTGAGGCAGGGAGTGGTGGAGTGAGGGACTGACGGAGGGAGGAGGAGGCACAGGAGGATGGTGGAGTGCAGGGGGAGGTAGGTGCTATGAGGAAGGCCAGAGTTATGAGGATAGTGCTATATGGCGACAGAGAGCAGGAGGGAGGAGGTGTTTGAGGAAGGTGAGAGTTAAGAGTGAGTGGAGGCAAGCAGGAGGAAAGTGGAGAGCAGGAGGGAGGTAGGTAAGCAGGAGGAAGGTAGATGAGGGAGGGAGGTAAGTAGGACGAAGGTGGAGACAGGAGGAGGGAGGTGCTATGGCGCAGGACAGATGGAGTGGAGGCTGATAGTCAGAGCAGGAGGAGGAGGCTGGAGGCGGGCGGACATTATGATGATGAGGAGTGGATAGAGGAGGGAGGCAAATATGATGACGTGGAGCGCTTGAGGAGTGGCCGACCGGTTATGATAAAATGCGGACATGGATGGAAGGTGAGACAGAAGGCAGGCAGGCAAGATGATGATGTCAGACAGCTATGAGACAGATGATGGAGTGCATATGATGGAAGGTGAGAGCAGAGAGGCAGGTACAGGATGAACAGGAGACAAGATGATGTGATGCAAGCCGATGGAATGCAGGAGACATGACAAGGATAAGGGCTGATGATGAGTCAGATATGAGGATAGTATATTATGATGGAATGCAGAGATATGATGGTGCTATAAGCAGAATGAATATGAGATGAGGATATGAGGTGTCGAGGAATAAGGAGATAATAATGGAAATGCCAGCAGAATGGAGGAAGAAAGGAGATAAAAAGGACTGAGTGTACAGTGAGGAAGGTGGTGAGTGGATGGAGGTAGGTAAGTGGGGGAAGGCGGAGCAGAGGGAGGAGGTGAAGAGACGAAGGTGGAGCAGGAGGGAAGGCGAAGCAGGAGGAAGGTGGGAGCAGGAGGGAGTGGAAGGGCAGGAGGAAGGTGGAGAGCAGAAGGAGGCACGTAAGAGGAGGAAGGAGAGCAGGAGGGAGGACGGGGCTGAGGGAAGGTGAGAGCATGAAAGAGGTAAGCTGGAGGAAGGTGAGATCGGGAGGGAGGAGGCAGGAGAAGGTGGAGATCGGGAGGGAGGAGGCAGGGAGGAAGGTGGAGAGCAGAGATGGAGAGAAGGAAGGCGGGAGAGCAGGGAGGGAGGAGGAAGGTGAGGAATGCGGGAGACAGATAGGAGTGTAGTGGGCAAATATGAGGAATATGGAGCTATGATGGAGGCAGTGCGCTATGAGGAGCTGGAGATATATAATGGATAGTGATTGAGGAAAGGACAGGAGGGTGAAAGCCGAGCAGCAGGATATTATGAGGAGGAGGTACAGGATAGCCATGGAGACAGAGTGGGAGGATGTAGCTAGGAGGAAGGTGGAGACAGGATGGATGGAGGTGCTCGATATGCGATGGTGATGGAGTGGCAGTCGATGGAAGGCAGATATGATGGAGGATGGCTATGGATGGAATGTGAGACAGGAGGAGGATGCAAGAGGATGTTGGAGACAGGAGGGAGGTATAAGGCGTAGGATGGAATGTGTATTAAGATGAGGAGGTACAAAGAGGAAGGTGGAGACAGGAGGAGGAGGGGCAACAAGAGGCGGTGGTTATGATGGGCGAGGCTATGATAGCTCGGAGCAGGTACGACGGAGGTGTTCGATAGTCGCGAGACATGATGAAGGAGGTGATGGAGAGATAGCCGCGCTATGATGACGGTGGCGTGCCAGGATATGATGCGCTGTTATGTGGAAGGTGATATTATGATGAAGGCGGTCGACAGAAGGACAGCAGTGGGGTACATGATGAATAAAGGCGACATTGGGATGATGATCCCCAAAAAAGGCCGGAATTATGAGGGAGGAGGAAAGAGGAGGGCGCATTTTTATAAATGAGCCCCGGGTCATGAAAGGAAAAATTGGAAAATTGATAAAATGGCAACAGGGGCGTGAAGGGCGTGATTTTAAATGAGGGGTGATCGCAAGAGGGGTTAAAAATTAAAGGATGGAGGATGCGGGGCCTAGATGAAATGGGGACAATGAGGAGGCCAGGCATGAGGAACCCGGGAAATAGGGGGGGGTACGGGAAAAGGGGAGAGCAGAGGGGGGGAGGCAGAGGAAATTTGGGGAGGAGGAAGGAGGGGGGGTTTGGGGGAAAGGTGGGAAGCAGGAAAAAAGGAGGTTTTTTAAGGGAAGGGGGGAGAGCAGAGGAGGAAGGTGGGAGAGCAGGAGGGAGGGAGGTAAGCAGGAGGAAGGTGGGAGAGCAGGAGGGAGGGAGGTAAGCAGGAGGAAGCTGGGAGAGTAGGAGGGAGGGAGGTAAGCTGGAGGAAGGCGGGAGAGCAGGAGGGAGTGAGGGAGGGAGGGAGGGAAGGAGGGAGGTAAGCAGGAGGATGGTGGGAAAGTAGGAGGCAGGGAGGTATGCAGGAGGAAGGTGGGAGAGCAGGAGGGAGGGAGGTAAGCAGAAGGAAGGTGGGAGAGCAGGAGGGAGGGAGGTAAGCAGGAGGAAGGTGGGAGAGCAGGAGGGAGGTTGTTAAGCAGGAGGAGGGTGGGAGAGCAGGAGGGAGGGAGGTAATCAGGAGTAAGGTGGGAGAGCAGGAGGGAGGTAGGTAAGCAGGAGGAAGGTGAGAGAGCAGGAGGGAGGGTGGTATGCTGGAGGAAGGTGGGAGAGTAGGAGGGAGTGAGGGAGGGAGGGAGGGAGGGAGTGAGGGATTGACGGAGGGAGTGAGAGAGGTAAGCAGGAGGATGGTGGGAGAGCAGGGGGGGAGGTAGGTAAGCAGGAGGAAGGTTGGAGAGCAGGAGGGAGGTAGGTAAGCAGGAGGAAGATGGTAGAGCAGGAGGGAGGGAGGTAAGCAGGAGGATGGTGGGAGAGCAGGAGGGAGGGAGGTAAGCAGGAGGAAGGTGGGAGAGCAGGAGGAAGGTGGTTGAGCAGAAGGGAGGTAGGTAAGCAGGAGGAAGGTGGGAGAGCAGGAGGGAGGGAGGTAAGCTGGAGGAAGGCGGGAGAGCAGGAGGGAGGGTGGTAAGCTGGAGGAAGGTGGGAGAGCAGGAGGGAGGGAGGTAAGCAGGAGGAAGGTGGGAGAGCAGGAGGGAGGGAGGTAAGCAGGAGGAAGGTGGGAGAGCAGGAGGGAGGTAGGTAAGCAGGAGGAAGGTGGGAGAGCAGGAGGGAGGGAGGTAAGCAGGAGGAAGGTGGGAGAGCAGGAGGGAGGGAGGTAAGCAGGAGGAAGGCGGGAGAGCAGGAGGGAGTGAGGGAGTGAGAGAGAGAGGAAGGTAAGCAGGAGGATGGTGGGAAAGTAGGAGGGAGGGAGGTAAGCAGGAGGAAGGTGGGAGAGCAGGAGGGAGGGAGGTAAGCAGGAGGAAGGTGGGAGAGCAGAAGGGAGGGAAGTAAGCAGGAGGAAGGTGGGAGAGCAGGAGGGAGGTAGGTAAGCTGGATGAAGGTGGGAGAGCAGGATGGAGGGAGGTAAACAGGAGGAGGAAGGGGAGGGAGGTAAGCAGGAGTGGGAGAGCAGGAGGGAGGGAGGAAGGGTGGTAAGCAGGAGGAAGGTGGGAGAGTAGGGGGGAGGGAGGTAAGCAGGAGGAAGGTGGGAGAGCAGGAGGGAGGGAGGTAAGCAGGAGGAAGGTGGGAGAGCAGGAGGGAGGTAGGTAAGCAGGAGGAAGGCGGGAGAGCAGGAGGGAGGGAGGTAAGCAGGAGGAAGGTGGGAGAGCAGGAGGGAGGGAGGTAAGCAGGAGGAAGGTGGGAGAGCAGGAGGGAGGTAGGTAAGCAGGAGGAAGGTGGGAGAGCAGGAGGGAAGCTGGAGGAAGGAAAGAGCAGGAGGGAGTGAGGGATGGAGGGAGGGAAGGAGGGAGGTAAGCAGGAGGATGGTGAGGGAGGTAAGGAGGAGGAGGGAGGGAGGTAGGTAAGCAGGAGGAAGGTGGGAGAGCAGGAGGGAGGGTGGTAAGCAGGAGGAAGGTGGGAGAGCAGGAGGGAGGGAGGTAAGCTGGAGGAAGGTGGGAGAGCAGGAGGGAGGGTGGTAAGCTGGAGGAAGGTGGGAGAGCAGGAGGGAGGGAGGTAAGCAGGAGGAAGGTGGGAGAGCAGGAGGGAGGTAGGTAAGCAGGAGGAAGGTGGGAGAGCAGGAGGGAGGGAGGTAAGCAGGAGGAAGGTGGGATAGTACGAGGGAGGTAAGCAGGAGAAAGGTGGGAGAGTAGGGGGGAGGGAGGTGAGCTGGAGGAAAGTGGGAGAGTAGGGGGGAGGGAGGTAGACTTTGCAAAAGCATTTGACAAATGCGATCATGGTGTAATAGCCCATAAAATACGTGCTAAAGGAATAACTGGGAAAGTGGGGAGATGGATCTTCAACTTCCTAACAAATCGAACACAAAGAATAGTGGTCAACAGAGTTAAATCGGAGGCTGCCATAGTGAAGAGCTCTGTTCCACAAGGCACAGTACTCGCCCCCATCTTATTCCTTATCCTCATATCAGACATAAACAGAGATATACACCACAGCACCGTATCATCCTTTGCGGATGATACTAGGATCTGCATGAGGCTGTCATCTGCTGAGGACGCGGTTAACCTCCAAGAAGATATAAACAAAGTTTTCCAGTGGGCAACGGTAAACAATATGATGTTCAATGAGGACAAATTCCAACTACTCCGTTATGGAAAATTGGAGGAGATAATAACTAGAACAGAGTATACTACTGACTCCGGCCATACAATAGAGCGGAAAAATAATGTAAGGGACCTGGGAGTAGTAATGTCTGAGGATCTCACTTTCAAGGATCACAACAGTACCACGATCGCACGTGCAAAGAAAATGATAGGATGGATAATGAGAACTTTCAAAACGAGAGATGCCAAGCCCATGATGATCCTTTTCAAATCACTTGTTCTCTCTAGGCTGGAATACTGCTGTACATTAACATCTCCATACAAAGCAGGTGAAATCGCAGATCTAGAGAGTGTACAGAGATCCTTTACTGCACGTATAAGTTCTGTCAAGCACCTTAACTACTGGGAATGCTTGGAAGCACTTGACTTGTACTCGTTGGAACGCAGGAGGGAGAGATATATCATAATCTACACTTGGAAAATCTTGGAAGGAATGGTCCCAAATCTGCACACAGAAATCACTCCCTACGAAAGTAAAAGACTGGGCAGGCGATGCAAAATGCCGCCAATAAAAAGTAGGGGCGCCATTGGTACACTAAGAGAAAACACCATAAGTGTCCGGGGCCCAAAACTGTTCAACAGCCTCCCATCAAGCATTAGGGGAATTGCCAATAAACCCCTGGCTGCCTTCAAGAGAGAGCTGGACAGATACTTAAAGTCGGTGCCGGATCAGCCGGGCTGTGGCTCGTACGTCGGACTGCGTGCGGCCAGCAGTAACAGCCTAGTTGATCAGGCCCTGATCCATCGAGAGGCCTGGTCATGGACCGGGCCGCGGGGGCGTTGATCCCCGGAATAACCTCCAGGTAATCCAGGTAACCAGGAGGAAGGCGTGAGAGCAGGAGGGAGGGTGGTAAGCTGGAGGAAGGTGGGAGAGCAGGAGGGAGGGTGGTAAGCTGGAGGAAGGTGGGAGAGCAGGAGGGAGAGTCGTAAGCTAGAGGAAGGTGGGAGAGCAGGAGGGAGGGAGGTAAGCTGTAGGAAGGCGGGAGAGCAGGAGGGAGGGTGATAAGCTGGAGGAAGGTGGGAGAGCAGGAGGGAGGAGTGGTAAGCTGGAGGAAGGTGGGTGAGCAGGAGGGAGGGTGGTAAGCTGGAGGAAGGTGGGAGAGCAGGAGGGAGGAGTGGTAAGCTGGAGGAAGGTGGGTGAGCAGGAGGGAGGGTGGTAAGCTGGAGGAAGGTGTTAGAGCAGGAGGGAGGGAGATAAGCAGGAAGAAGGTGGGAGAGCAGAAGGGAGGGAGGTAAGCAGGAGGAAGGTGGGAGAGCAGGAGGGAGGTAGGTAAGCAGGAGGAAGGTGGGAGAGCAGGAGGGAGGGAGGTAAACAGGAGGAAGGTCGGATAGTACGAGGGAGGTAAGCAGGAGGAAGGTGGGAGAGTAGGGGGGAGGGAGGTGAGCTGGAGGAAAGTGGGAGAGTAGGGGGGACGGAGTGAGCAGTAGGAAGGCGGGAGAGCAGGAGGGATGGTGGTAAGCTGGAGGAAGGTGGGAGAGCAGGAGGGAGGGTGGTAAGCTGGAGGAAGGTGGGAGAGCAGGAGGGAGAGAGGTAAGCTAGAGGAAGGTGGGAGAGCAGGAGGGAGGGAGGTAAGCTGGAGGAAGGCAGGAGAGCAGGAGGGAGGGTGGTAAGCTGGAGGAAGGTGGGAGAGCAGGAGGGAGGGTGGTAAGCTGGAGGAAGGTGGGAGAGCAGGAGGGAGGGTGGTAAGCTGGAGGAAGGTGGGAGAGCAGGAGGGAGGGTGGTAAGCTGGAGGAAGGCGGGAGAGCAGGAGGGAGGGTGGTAAGCTGGAGGAAGGTGGGAGAGCAGGAGGGAGGGAGGTAAGCAGGAGGAAGGTGGGAGAGCAGGAGGGAGGGAGGTAAGCTGGAGGAAGGCGGGAGAGCAGGAGGGAGGGTGGTAAGCTGGAGGAAGGTGGGAGAGCAGGAGGGAGGGAGGTAAGCTGGAGGAAGGCGGGAGAGCAGGAGGGAGGGTGGAAAGCTGGAGGAAGGCGGGAGAGCAGGAGGGAGGGAGGGGAACAGGGCTAGGCTGTGACATATTTCGTATATGTTAATGAGGTAATTAATCATGTTCCCAACTAGTGTGAAATTAACTGCAAATATTACATTGTATACAATCTGCAGTTAGGACAAAAAGCATAAAAATCACTTCAGTTTAGTAACATTGAGCCACGAAACTGAACTGAATGATGTACAGTGGAAGGCGGCGTGAAGTACCCGTAGAGTGGCCTGTGCGTTAATATGTATGTAGCGTGAAGGAGTGTATGTAATGGGAAGAGTGGAGTGGAGTATGTGTGGTGTTGTGGAGAGTGTGTATGTGTTGTAGTGCAGAGAGTGTGGTGTGGAGAGTGTGAAGGATGGGAAGAGAGTGTGGTGTTGTGGAGTGTTTTGTGGAGGGTATGGTATTGTAGAGAGTGTGATTTGGTACGTATATTTTCGGGGAGAGTACAGTGTTGTGGAAAGCGTAGAATGGTGGAGAGTGTGTTGTAGAGAAAGAGAAAGACGGTAGCAAGTTTAAGGCGTAGGCAGAATCGTTACCAAATCTAGGCTGTAGGCTGGATGATGACCAACAAACTCACTCTCAACATAGACAAAACATACTTCATGCTGTTTGGCAACGGAGCCTCAAATATTCAACTCAACATACTGTTAAATGGTTCCCCTATATCAAGACACACGGAGGGCAAATTTCTAGGCCTTCTCCTTGACTGTAATCTTAAATTTCAGTCCCATAGCCATCACATAGCCAAGAAAATTTCCAAATCATTAGGAATACTTTCCAAGATACGCTACTATGTACCACAAACGACTCTCCTTACCCTGTACCACTCTCTAATATATCCTTACCTCACCTATGGTATCTGTGCCTGAGGCTCAACCACTTCCAACCACCTTAGACCCTTAGTAATCCAACAAAAAACTGCTGTGCGGGTGATAACCAGCACCTGTGCTAGACAGCACGCCCCACCACTTTTCAAAAGACTCAACTTCCTAAATATACAAGACATACACTCTTATTATTGTTCCTACTACATAAACAGAACTTTAAACTCCACTGCAAACCCCCCGCTAAAACTACTCCTTGACAGTTACAACAGAATGCACAGTCACAATACAAGGCATAAGGCACTTATCAACACCCCTCGAGTGCACATAAAAGGCCCGAAGATCTGGAACTCGCTACCGGAACCAGTCAAGGATCCCCAGACAGCTTATAAATTTAGGACTCTGCTAAAAAAATCATCTTACCTCACAATATTAACCAAATCAACCAAACATCTACTGACTAGTTTTATCATGTGACCACCTGGCTTTTAATTCTGCCATTCCATAAAATATTGCCACCTACACCATTCCTTGTAAATTAGATTTTGTACTAAGTATACATAAGATTTATTAAGTCCAAATAAGATTGTAAAACAGCTAACCACTTCCATGTTTAGTTTTAAGTATAATTACTATGTACTATTCTCTTATCTAGTTTTAATTAGTTACTATGTATTAGGATTAGTTTGCCCGAAATGCCTCGGCATGACAGTGGCTAACTTTGCACTTAGCAAATCAAAATTGTAATTACACATTGTAACCTTTACAAAGAAATAAATTTAATATTATTATTATTATTATTATTATTATTATTATTATTATTATTATTATTATTATTAGCACGTTCAACCCATAGACCGAATAGTTAGCACGTCTATGAGTCTTTATTAACCAATCATTTCACCAGTGCTGCAAGTTTCATCAGTCGAGTTAAGAAGCGATTCATACTCCTGGAGACATCTGACTGGTGGACGACGAAGTAGACAAAATAAGAGGCAGTCTGATGTAATCAGTTCGTTACTAGAGGTGCAAAATGGTGAGTCAGAAGTATGTATGTATAATGTTCGCCAAGACCGGAGCCTTGGTACGGGTCTTAATCTTGCGATGACCCGTCTCTAGCTCCCGAAGGAGAAAGGGTTCTACACATGATGCAACGTACGCTGCTCGAGCACTATTCTTGTTAGTTCATCTGGTTACGGTGAGTCAGAAGCAGCTTCACTTGGTTTATATACAAGGAGTTGAGGTGCAGCAGCTTTATTTGGTTTATATACAGGGAGTTGAGGTGCAGCAGCTTCACTTGGCTTATATATAGGAAGTTGAGGTGCAGCAATTTAGAGATGAAGTAACAGTTGAGCTGGGCAACTAGTGGAAGTAGGTCATTGTGGCGTGCACTATGTTACATTTTATTCGACGTTCGTCACACAACCACTTGCCTTCTTGACCAGTGAACTGGCAGTTCGGAGTGTAGCAGTCCATGGGCCCCCACCGCTGTGCTTATTACCCGGTTCATCCCGTCAATCACGTGGAAGTAGGCTACTTCAGCCAGTGTGACGCTATACCTCTCCACCTGGCTGGGTGGCAGACTTCCGCAAACTCTGGTTGCGTCCACTCGTTGCCTTTGGCTGGCTCTTGGTTGCACCATTATGTACTCTGATATCTTAATTAATATCGTACATATTTTAAGTAAGTGGTGAAGGAATACATGGGTAAACAAATCTATCCCTGTGGTGGTTTGCCTTGCCCTTCCTCTGTCCTGCTGAATGCCTTGTTCTACTGATTCAGTTTTACGACCTGGCGCCACAGTCCTTTAATCTACCACCTGTCTTCGTAATAGTCATTCTGAACAGTTTCTAGCAATAGAGTTGGTAAAGACATCCTTTGTACCAATATACCATTGTGTTGCAGTGTCAGACAAGTATATTATAAACGTTATACAATATCGACAAGTTGATAAGTAAGAGGCATGTGCACCACTGGGAATCCTCAATGATCAAACGTTCCGCCCGCATTGTCAGGCTCCATTCATCATTCGTTTGCCGAGATGAATCACACTCCTGGAGACATCAGAACTGGTGGAAGACGAAGCAGACGTACTGATACAATGTACCAGTTATAATATGACACTTGCATGACACTGCAGCTAGATGGCATATTGGTACAAGGGATGCATTTATCAATTCTTTTGCTAACAACTGTTTATCAAGATATACTTCCTCTAGTGCTCCCAGGTCATCTGTGACCTCACCAAGCTGCGACACTCTACCAAGCTGTACATAAGCTGACTGCTTTCGCTTTAGAGTAAGAGACTGGCCATCATACACCAAGGGTAATGCACTGATTACATTAAACTACATCTCCACTTCATCTTCCACCAACGCTGATGTCTCCAAGAGTGTGACTCTTTATTGTATTCGTCAATAAAGATTTATAGTGGTGCACGTTTGTCTTACTAACTTGTTAGTATTGGGTGCCACATAATATAATAGCACGTCTTGGCTGTATGAGATTAACACGTCTAGACCGAAGGCTAGACGACTATAATGTCGAGGTCGTAGCCTGGACGGTTAGCACGTTTAAGCTAAAAGTTAGATGGTTAACACACCTAGTCTCTAGGTTGGATGGCTAGCACGTGAAGGCCTATGAATGGATGGTTAGCACGTCAAGACCGTAGGCTGAATGGTCAGCACATGTAGGCCGTAGTTTGGTGGGTTAGCACGTTTAGGCCGTAGGCTACATAGAACGTCTAGGTTAGTATGTATAGGCTGTAGGTTGAATGTTTAGTACAAGTAGGGCGAATGCTGGGCGGTTAGCACCTGTAGGCTGTAGACTGGATGGCTAGCACATCTGTACTGCAGGCTGGATTGTTAGCCCATCGAGGCCATTTGCTGGATGGTTAGCACATCTAGGCCATTTGCTGAATCGTTAGCACATCTAGGCCATTTGCTGGATGGTTAGCACATCTAGGCCATTTGCTGGGTGGTTAGCACGTCAACGTTGTTCCCTGGATGGTTTGCACATGTAGGCCTAAGGTTGGATGGCTAGCACATCTAGGCCTGACTCGAAAATTAGCATCCATAAGCCACTGGTTGCATGGTTAGCACCTTTAAGCCTAAGACTGGATGGTTAGTACGTCTAGGCCGTAGCCAAGACGGCTAGCTTATCTTGACTGTTGTTTCATTAGTTGGAACGTCTAGGCCTAAGGCTGGATAACAAGCGCATCTAAGCCGTAGGCTGGAGGGTTAGCACGTCTAGGCCGAGGGCTGAATAGCTAATATAACTAAGCCGCAGGCTGGATATTTAACACGTCTCGGCCGAGGGTTTGATAGTTAGCACATCTGGACAATAGGCTGGATGGTTACCACTTCTACTCTGTAGACTAAATGCTTAGAACGTGTAGGCCTAATGCTGAATGGCTAGCACATTTATACCGTACGCTAAAGGATCAACACGTTTAGGTCATAGGTCGGACGGTTGGTATATCTAGGCTGAAGAATTTATAGATCGTAGACCATAGCGAGGACGATTAACATGTCTTGGCCGTAGCGAGGACGGTTAGCATTTGCATTAAAATGGTATAAAATACCGACAGGTTGTTAGGTAAGACACATATGCAACAGTTAGGTATCTTTATTTCGAAACGTTTCGCCTACACAGTAGGCTTCTTCAGTCGAGTACAGAAAAGTTGATAGAAGCAGAAGATACTTGAAGACGATGTAATCAGTCCATCACCCTTAAAGTTTTGAGGTGGTCAGTCCCTCAGTCTGGAGAAGAGCATTGTTCCATAGTCTGAAACAATATGGAGATGAAGTGACAGGATGGAGCCTTTTATAGCGCCAAGAGGTGAGACGTAGGTCACTAGAAGAGGTAAGAACTCAGATGTTGTGACCTACGTCTCACCTCTTGGCGCTATATAAAGCTCCATCCTGTCACTTCATCTCCATATTGTTTCATACTATGGAACAATGCTCTTCTCCAGACTGAGGGACTGACCACCTCAAAACTTTAAGGGTGATGGACTGATTACATCGTCTTCAAGTATCTTCTGCTTCTATCAACTTTTCTGTACTCGACTGAAGAAGCCTACTGTGTAGGCGAAACGTTTCGAAATAAAGATACCTAACTGTTGCATATGTGTCTTACCTAACAACGGTTAGCATGTCTTGGCCGTAGCGAGGACGGTTAGCATGTCTTGGCCGTAGCGAGGACGGTTAGCATATCTTGGCCATAGGTTGAATAGTTAGCACGTGTAAGCTTCAGGCTGGATGGTTAGGACATCTAGGCCTTAGGCTGGATGGTAAGCACATTTAGTCTGTAGGCTGGACGGTTCGCGCCTTTAGATTGTAGGATGGATGTTTAACACATCTAGGCATAGGCTGGATGGTTAGCAATTAATTAAGGCCGTAGCCGGATGGTTAGCACGTTAAGGGTGTTAAATGGATGGGTATCACGTATTGGTTACAGACTGGGAGGTTACCTAGTCTATGTTGAGGAATTAGACGCATGTGCAACATTTAGGTGTCTTTATTTGTAGATGTTTCGCCACCCATTGGCTCTATCAATACAAATTTATGGACATAATGGGAAGACTATAACTACATGCAAATGACGGGATAATAATTCCGTCAGCTTTGGAGCCGGTGATGAGCAGCGTGGTCTTGAAGAATCCGAAGTACAAGCATGAAGATTGGCGTTTGTATCCTGACTCGACGTAGCAGGTGAAGCATCGTACTCTCAGAACTACTGACAGGTGTGTCCGACACAACGTAACAGTTGAAGCATTTTACTCAGAACTACTGACAGGTGTGTCTCCTGACACAACGTATCAGGTGAAACATCTTACTCTCTGAACTACTGACAGGTGTGTCGCGGGACACAACTTAGCTGAAGAAACAAATTTCAAAATTTTGAGTAAATGTCAAATAAATTTCTAGGATACTGGTGACTATTAGATCAGTTTGCCTTTGCACAACATAATGCCGAGACCATTACTAATAAATATTAGCTGTGTAGTTTAAAATACTGTAGTTTTCAGACAAAAGTTAATTTGCGAGCTTCACACTCAAAGGAAACTCATTATAAGTTGCCTATTTGCGCTTGTGGTATTCAATTTCCAGCAGAAAGAAAAATATATTTCTGTTAAATCATATCTGCCTTGATGAATAAATCACGTGCAACACTTGGGTATATTTATTGCCGAAACGTATCGAATGCGCAGCAGGCTTCCTCAGTCGAATACAGAGGTGACTTTAATTCTGGTGGCAGTGGAAGAAATTGAGAGTTAATTTTAAAATGTTCAGGCCCTTTATAATAAATGGTGATCAGTTTCTTAGTCTTGATAGAGGGTGATCTTTCCCAAAGGCTGAATACAAGTTAATTATTCGCTTAGCCTTGATAGAAAGCGTTTAGTTCATTAACCTTGATCGAATGTATACGGTCCTTTAGCATCAGTGACTTAACACCTTCAATTAAGACTATGGAACTGAACGCCTTCTATCAAAACTTAGGGGCTAATCACCTTCTGTTATAGCTAAAGGACTGTTCACCATAAAAATAACCTCTCTTTGACTGTTTCCAGTATTTCAGTCACCTCTGTGTTCGGCTGAAGAAGCCTGCTGCGCCGCCGAAACGTTTCGGCAATAAAAATATCAAAGTGTAGCATATGTGAAGTATTCATTACTTGGAGGTATTGTATACCTTTAATAATATGGTAACTCCCGTGGTTGAAGTAGATTATGTACATGGGAGAGCGCTTACCCGTAGGAGTCATATAGTGCCTGGGAAATGTAAGGTAATCAAATTTGATTCAAGGAAGGGGGTTGGTAGCTCCGATTCCTGAGATCGATAGTTCTTCAGTGGACTTAAGGCAACCTTTCCATCCTTTCGGTGTATTGCTGAGAGACAATGGAGGCTACTGTCACTGCTCAATTGGAATCATTATAAATCGATACTTTGTCTTACAGCTTCCGGTATTTAATACATCTTCCTCTCTCGTTTATGGCTGAATATATAAACAAGTCATTATTAATATTGCCAAATCATTTATTTATCAAGGAATTTATCTTAGTGCATCGTGCCTAAATAACAAAAAATGTTGGTGGTCAGCCCCTGGATCCATAACGTACCTCTGTAATCTTTTGACTACTTCTCACAATATACGTATGTGGTAGTAACATTGCTATCAATTAGATAATTATAATAACAGATCTCTCTCTCTCTCTCTCTCTCTCTCTATATATATATATATATATATATATATATATATATATATATATATATATATGTCGTGCCGAATATGTGAAACTGGTCAATTAGCAAGAACTCATTTAAAATTAAGTCGTTTCTAAAATTTTCTCTTATACGTTTAAAGATATATTTTTTTCATTACTGTTAAGGTAAAAAAATTTAATTTTGCACCAAAAGAATCTTAGAAAACTTACCTAACCTTATTATAACAAGAGCAATTTATTTTAGCCTAACCCAACTAAATATATTTCAGATTTGTTTACAATTATTTAATACTAAACAAACACAGTGAAATATATTTTTTTCATTAGGTTCAGAATGATTTTGGCGAAATTATTGCATACACAAATTTTCGCTTGTCCTATATGGCAAGATGAATGTTGCTATTTAAGCTAAGATCGCAAGTTCTACCTATTCGGCACGACATATATATACATACATACATATATAGATAGTATTGTAACCACGAACAAGTGGTATTTAACCAATAACAACACTGCGACTAGCCGAGGATTCGAACCAGTGTTGTTTTAGCCATCCTCAAGTTGAGCGAAAATTCACAATGCTCTAACCTACGGGACCATACAATCCTACTAGGATTGTATAGTCCCATGGGTTAGAGCGTCGTGAATATTCGCTCACCATGAGGTAGGCTAAAACAGCACGGGTTCGAATCCTCGGCTAGTCATAGTGTTGTTATTGACATATATATATATATATATATATATATATATATATATATATATATATATATATATATATATATATATATATTTATATATATACACACACACACACACACACAGATGAGGAGGTCAACGACATCATAAAGAGAAGCCTCGCCACAGCTCGTTGCCCAGCCGAACGGGAACCCCAAGTGCAGAGGTCTGACGGAAGTCAAAAGCGCCCTGATGGAGCAACTATGCTACCCTGCAAGGATGGATGGCAGATTGCCTGGGACTACACCTGTGCAGCCACACTGGCAAACACCTACTTCCCATACTCCGTAGCTGAACGGGGTGGAGCTGCCAGCCACAGGGAGACCCAGAAGACCCTCAAATATAAAGACCTTCCCTCTTGCTATACTTTCATCCCAATAGGGTCGGAGACCCTTGGAGCATGGGGCAAGTGTGCTCTAACATTCCTCAAACTGTTGTGTGAAAAACTCATCATAGAAATCAAGGACCACAGGGCGGCCAGCTTCCTCTTTCAGAGATTCAGTGTTGCGATCCAGAGGGGAAATGCCTGCAGCATTCTGGGCACGCGGCTCACCACCGGGGAGCTGGAAGAAGTATTCAAGATGTAGTTCTGAGTTGTTATCTATGTTGTTTTACTCTCTATTGAACTTTTTGTCAATGTATTTTGTCTTTATAATATATATATATATATATATATATATATATATATATATATATATATATATATATATATATATATATATATATATATTTGTGTGTGTGTGTGTATAAATATATATATAAATGTCGTGCCGAATATGTAAAACTGGTCAATTAGCAAGAAATCATTTAAAATTTAGCCCTTTCTAAAAATTTCTCTTGTACTTTTAAAGATAATTTTTTTTCATTAATGCTAATGTAAAAATTTTTAATTTTGCACCAAAATAATCTTAGAAAACTTACCTAACCATATTCTAACAAGCGCAATTTATTTTAGCCTAATACTACTAAATATATTTTAAAAACGTTTACAGTAATTTAATACTTAACAAACACAAAGAAATATATTTTTTTCGTTAGGTTTAGAATGATTTTGGGGAAATTATTGCATACACAAATTTTCGCTTGTCCTATATGGCAAGATAAGCGTTGCTATTTAAGCCAAGATCGCAAGTTCTGCCTATTCAGCACGACATATGTATATATATATATATATATATATATATATATATATATATATATATATATATATATATATATATATATATATATATATATATAAATGTCGTGCCGAATATGTAAAACTGGTCAATTAGCAAGAAATCATTTAAAATTTAGCCCTTTCTAAAATTTTCTCTTATACATTTAAAGATATATTTTTTTCATTAATGTTGATGTAAAAATTTTTAATTTTGCACCAAAAGGAACTTAGAAAACTTATCTAACCTTATTATTACAAGCGCAATTTATTTTAGCCTAACCCAACTAAATATATTTTAGATTTGTTTACAGTAATTTAATACTAAACAAACACAGCGAAATATATTTTTTTCATTAGGTTCAGAATGATTTTGGCGAAATTATTGCATAAACAAATTTTCGCTTGTCCTATATGGCAAGATGAGCGTTGCTATTTAAGCCAAGATCGCAAGTTCGGCCTATTCGGCACGACATATATATATATATATATATATATATATATATATATATATATATATATATATATATATATATATATATATATGTGGGGTGGTAGGAGAAAATTTTCAAACAGCTTCAGGGAGAACCTTGAGTTTTCCCTGAAGCAAGTTTATTATTTTCTCTGAGAATGAGGGTCCACAGGACAGTTCCAGAGGTGGTACCTCCCTATATTTATTAAATGTATATGCATGTATAAATATATATGAAAGTGTATAAACTAAGGGAGGAGGAAGTTCGGGTGAGATATAAGCGACTATTGGCAGAAAGGTGGGCTAGTGCAAAGATGAGTAGTGGGGGGGTTGAAGAGGGTTGGAATAGCTTTAAAAATGCAGTATTAGAATGTGGGGCAGAAGTTTGTGGTTATAAGAGGGTGGGTGCAGGAGGAAAGAGGAGTGATTGGTGGAATGATGAAGTAAAGGGTGTGATAAAAGAGAAAAAGATAGCTTATGAGAGATTTTTACAAAGCAGAAGTGATATAAGAAGAGCAGAGTATATGGAGAGTAAAAGAAAGGTAAAGAGAGTGGTGAGAGAGTGCAAAAGGAGAGCAGATGATAGAGTGGGAGAGGCACTGTCAAGAAATTTTAATGAAAATAAGAAAAAAAATTGGAGTGAGTTAAACAAGTTAGAAAAGCCTAGGGAAAGTATGGATTTGTCAGTTAAAAACAGAGTAGGGGAGTTAGTAGATGGGGAGACGGAGGTATTAGGTAGATGGCGAGAATATTTTGAGGAACTTTTAAATGTTAAGGAAGAAACAGGCAGTAATTTCATGCACTGGTCAGGGAGATATACCATCTTTTAGGAGTGAAGAAGAGCAGATTGTAAGTGTGGGGGAGGTACGTGAGGCATTACGTAAAATGAAAGGGGGTAAAGCAGCTGGAACTGATGAGATCATGACAGAAATGTTAAAAGCAGGGGAAGATATAGTGTTGGAGTGGTTGGTACTTTTGTTTAATAAATGTATGAAAGAGGGGAAGGTACCTAGGGATTGGCGGAGAGCATGTATAGTCCCTTTATATAAAGGGAAAGGGGACAAAAGAGACTGTAAAAATTATAGAGGAATAAGTTTACTGAGTAGATCAGGAAAAGTGTACGGTAGGGTTATAATTGAAAGAATTAGAGGTAAGACAGAATGTAGGATTGCGGATGAGCAAGGAGGTTTCAGAGTGGGTAGGGGATGTGTAGATCAAGTGTTTACATATAAGCATATATGTCAACAGTATTTAGATAAAGGTAGGGAAGTTTTTATTGCATTTATGGATTTAGAAAAGGCATATGATAGAGTGGATAGAGGAGCAATGTGGCAGATGTTGCAAGTATATGGAATAGGTGGTAAGTTATTAAATGATGTAAAGAGTTTTTATGAGGATAGTGAGGCTCAGGTTAGGGTGTGTAGAAGAGAGGGAGACTACTTCCCGGTAAAAGCAGGTCTAAGACAGGGATGTGTAATGTCACCATGGTTGTTTAATATATTTATAGATGGGGTTGTAAAGGAAGTAAATGCTAGGGTGTTCGGGAGAGGGGTGGGATTAAATTTTGGGGAACCAAATTCAAAATGGGAATTGACACAGTTACTTTTTGCTGATGATACTGTGCTTATGGGAGATTCTAAAGAAAAATTGCAAAGGTTAGTGGATGAGTTTGGGAATGTGTGTAAAGGTAGAAAGTTGAAAGTGAACATAGAAAAGAGTAAGGTGATGAGGGTTTCAAATGATTTAGATTAAGAAAAATTGGATATCAAATTGGGGAGGAGGAGTATGGAAGAAGTGAATGTTTTCAGATACTTGGAAGTTGACGTGTCGGCGGATGGATTTATGAAGGATGAGGTTAATCATAGAATTGATGAGGGAAAAAAGGTGAGTGGTGCGTTGAGGTATATGTGGAGTCAAAAAACGTTATCTATGGAGGCAAAGAAGGGAATGTATGAAGGTATAGTAGTACCAACACTCTTATATGGGTGTGAAGCTTGGGTCTTAAATGCAGCAGCGAGGAGACGGTTGGAGGCAGTGGAGATGTCCTGTTTAAGGGCAATGTGTGGTGTAAATATTATGCAGAAAATTCGGAGTGTGGAAATTAGGAAAAGGTGTGGAGTTAATAAAAGTATTAGTCAGAGGGCAGAAGAGGGGTTGTTGAGGTGGTTTGGTAATTTAGAGAGAATAGATCAAACTAGAATGACATGGAAAGCATATGAATCTATAGGGGAAGGAATGCGGGGTAGGGGTCGTCCTCGAAAAGGTTGGAGGGGGTAAAGGAGGTTTTGTGGGCAAGGGGCTTGGACTTCCAGCAAGCGTGCGTGAGCGTGTTAGATAGGAGTGAATGGAGAGGAATGGTACTTGGGACCTGACGATCTGTTGGAGTGTGAGCAGGGTAATATTTAGTGAATGATTTCAGGGAAACCGGTTATTTTCATATAGTCGGACTTGAGTCCTGGAAATGGGAAGTACAATGCCTGCACTTTAAAGGAGGGGTTTGGGATATTGGCAGTTTGGAGGGATATGCTGTGTATCTTTATATATGTATGCTTCTAAACTGTTGTATTCTGAGCACCTCTGCAAAAACAGTGATAATGTGCGAGTGTGGCGAAAGTGTTGAATGATGATGAAAGTATTTTCTTTTTGGGGATTTTCTTTCTTTTTTGGGTCACCCTGCCTCGGTGGGAGACGGCCGACTTGTTGAAATATGTATATATATATATATATATATATATATATATATATATATATATATATATATATATATATATATATATATATATATATATATATGTATATATATATGCAAAACAACCACAGTGAAAGAATAGCGAAATTCCAAGCGTTTTGTGACTTCTCACATTATAAAGGAACTATAGAAGCAAAACATCAAAGGAAGGCATATAAAGGGTCAACACTACACGTCACCAACCTGTCGCCACAATAAAGCTACACCTCACACATGCGTGACAACACCCGACTCTATGAAATCCACTTAATACTCCACCAAAGCATTAAGATAATTACTGTCGACCATCCAATTGTTTTTCAAAAAGGCTTAGAAAGTTGTATCAAGCAAATCCATGGTCGACAGAATATAATAGAATCATGTTTCATAAAAAAAAGTTTTGAAAATAATATGGATATTTCTTTTGGTTTATATAAATTGGATTTATTTATAATTAAGAAAATTTATAAAGAATTTAATGATATATTAGACAAGTAAAAAATCTTAATGCTTGGATAGAGTATTAGGTGGGTTTCACAGAGACGGGTATTGTCGCGCGTGTGTGAGGTGTAGCTTTGTTGTGGTGACGTGATGGTGAGGTGTAGTCTTGATCTTATATATACTTTCCTTTGATATTTTGTTTTTTATAGTTCCTTGATAATGTAAGAAGTCGTGAAAGCGCTTTGAATTTCGATATTCTTTCGCAGTGGTTGTTTTGCATATTGTGATATCTCCTGTTTATTGTGATATAATCACACACACACACACACACACACACACACACACACACACACAAACACACACACACACACACACACATACACACACATACACACACGCACCCATACACACGCATACACACACACACACACACACACACACACACACACACACACACACACACACACACACACACGCACACATACACACACATATATATATATATACATATATATATATATATATATATATATATATATATATATATATATATATATATATATATATATATATATATATCCCACCGAGGCAGGGTGACCCAAAAAAAAAGAAAATCCCCTAAAAGAAAATATTTTCATCATTCAACACTTTCACGTCACTCACACATAATCACTGTTTTAGCAGAGGTGCTCAGAATACAAAAGTTTAGAAGCATATATGTATAAAGATACACAACATATCCCTCCAAACTGCCAGTATTCCAAACCCCTCCTTAAAGTGCAGGCATTCTATTTACTATTTTCAGGACTCAAGTCCGGCTATAGAAAAATAGCCGGTTCCCCTGAATCCCTTCGCTAAATATTACCCTGCTCACACTCCAACAGCTCGTCAGGTCCCAAACACCATTTGTCTTCATTCACTCCTATCGAACACGCTCAAGCACGCTTGCTGGAAGTCCAACCCCCTCGCCCACAAAACCTCCTTTACCCTCTCCCTCTAACCTTTTCGATGACGACCCCTAGCCCGTCTTCCTTCCCCTACAGATTTATACGCTCTCCATGTCATTCTACTTTGATCCAGTCTCTCTAAATGGCCAAACCACCTCAACAACCCCTCTTCTGCCCTCTGACTAATGCTTTTATTAACTCCACACCTTCTCCTAATTTACACACTCCGAATTTTCTGCATAATATTTACACCACACATTGCCCTTTGACATGACATCTCCACTGCCTCCAACCGCCTTCTCGCTACAGCATTTACCACCCAAGCTTCACACCCAGATAAGAGTGTTGGTACTACTATACTTTCATACATTCCCTTCTTTGCCTCCATAGATAACGTTTTTTTGTTTGTCTCCACATATACCTCAATGCACCACTCGCGTTTTTACCTTCATCAGTTCTATGATTAACCTCATCCTTCATAAATCCATCCACTGACAGGTCAACTCCCAAATATGTGAAAACATTCACTTCTTCCATACTCCTCCTCCCCAATTTGATATCCAGTTTTTCTTTATCTAAATCATTTGATAACCTCATCACCTTACTCTTTTCTATGTTCACTTTCAACTTTCTACCTTTACACACACTCCCAAATTCGTTCACTAACCTTTGCAGTTTTCTTTAGACTCTCCCATAAGCACAGTATCATCAGCAAATGTAACTGTCAATTCCCATTTTGTATTTGATTCCCCATAATTTAATCCTACCCCTCTCCCGAACACCCTAGCATTTACTTCTTTTACAACCCCATCTATAAATATATTAAACAACCATGGTGACATTACACATCCCTGTCTAAGACATTAAGACATACTTCTCTTCTATACACCCTAACCTGAGCCTCACTATCCTCATAAAAACTCTTTACAGCATTTAGTAACTTACCACCTATTCCATAAACTTGCAACATCTGCCACATTGCTCCCCTATCCACTCTATCATATGCCTTTTCGAAATCCATAAATGCAAAAAAAAACTTCCCTACCTTTATCTAAATACTGTTCACATATATGCTTCAATGTAAACACTTGATCTACACATCCCCTACCCACTCTGAAACCTCCTTGCTCATCCGCAATCCTACATTCTGTCTTACTTCTAATTCTTTCAATAATAACCCTACCGTACACTTTTCCTGGTATACTCAGTAAACGTATTCCTCTATAATTTTTACAGTCTCTTTTGTCCCCATTCCCTTTATATAAAGGGACTATACATGCTCTCCGCCAATCCCTAGGTACCTTCCCCTCTTTCATACATTTATTAAACAAAAATACCAACCACTCCAACACTATATCCTCCCTGCTTTTAACATTTCTGTCAAGATCCCGTCAGTTCCAGCGCTTTACCCCCTTTCATTCTATGTAATGCCTCACACACCTCCCCCACACTCACATCCTGCTCTTCTTCACTCCTAAAAGATGGTATACCTCCCTGGCCAGTACATGAAATTACCGCCTCCCTTTCTTCATAGACATTTAAAAGTTCCGCATGAACCAGATACATGAACTGTGTCTAGTAAAGCAACAGCGGCACTTCCCCGCTCCATGGAGTATTACCCCATTCCAAACCACTATCCCTTCGTTCCCCCCTAAAAAATCATAAGCAAAGCTTCGCCTTTAGCTGTATTGATGACATGGTCATACAGCACACTCTTTCACAAATTATTTATGTTGTTGGTTCTGTTCACCAATCCACTGGTGCAGCTGGTAGTGCTTGTTACAGAGTGATGGCTCTCAAAAAAAAAAAAATAGAAAACAGGGGCAAGCATCAATAACTGGGCCTCCACTCTTCCATATTCCTAGCACTCAAATGCGTCCAAGTATCAAAGGTTGAGGTTTTAATTATAACTGATTCTCTATCTATAAATGCTCTTAACTCTTTAAATATCAGTTGTGGCATGCTTGTGTCAGAAGCCAGACACAAGGAGTAGATTACAATCTTGGGCTGTCAGTTAGCAGTTTGAGAGCAATTACACGAAAAGAACTTCAATTGAACTCTACTGATTTAAGACCGAGGGAGAATGACACCAGTCAGTTCACTTATCGTCATTCTATCATGCAGGAGGAGCCACATGTCTATGGTGCATCCAACAAAATAAGCAGACTCTTGGATGTTACTTCCGCCCGGCTCCAGCTGAATTACCAGTATTTTTGGGAGGTTAAATCACCACCAGATGTTGACCAAATGAAATGTAAACTTTGTCAGATGAAAAATTGTTGCACCTTACGCCATTATGTACTGGAATGCAATAAAATTAATGAATTCGGAGACAACTCTCTCAGAAATATCAAAGGTATTTTATCCACAGAGGTATATTACAAACCATTCTGGAAAAATACTCTGACTGCTCACTGTAAATAAAGCATTACCTCTTTTTTGCGTGTGTGTGACCTATTTCATGTCGGCATAAAAACTCATTACGACTGTGACCAGATATAAACATGGAAATAGTTCATTACCACTGTAACTAGTTCATCTATCAAAACTTTGCTGCCCAGTATGTGCCTATAATCTTTTGACTACAGCCCACAGGATGGGTATTGGGTGCATAAAAAAAGATATTAAAATAATTGTGTCTACTGTCTAACACTGCCTTACTTTGGGTGATCTTGAGGCATCGTTACAGGTTTTTGCTGACATAGCACAAGCCAGTATTGCGAGCCTTCTACAAAAGCTACTGGTGTCAATGAAATGGGAGCTTGTCTTTGTTGTGAGAATTATATCGTGGTTGGTAAATATTCTGCGTTATAGCAGTAGACGCAGAAGATTGATGATATATCTGACATTGTTTACTTAATCTGATATTTTGCTTCAACAGTGTTGGCATTTTAGACTTGTAATTGACATCGAGTACAGGCGATGGATGACAGATATGGAATTTCAACTAAGAGTTATCAGTCTCCTTCCCGTATGGTGAATAACGTGCAAGATGCTCGCAGTCGTGCCCGCGATGGTACTCAGGAACAACACCCAGGTGAGGTTATTCAAGAGAGTGGACAAGAGTTGTCTGCAAAGTCCTAAATAAATTTAATATAGCACTATTTAGGACTGTGCATCTTCTGTTAAAAAGACTCACATATCTACGTATCTTGATGCTCCTCGTGTGGAAGATACTTGATCTCCTATGATCTCTAAGCTCGTTTTTTACGCAATGAATAACTTACTAGATTATTGCTCCTGAATGTTAGTAGGTACCCAGCTTAGGTTTATTATTATATTTGTAAAGAAACTCTAACCCGAAAGAGTTATTTAGTGCCTGGGAAACTGAAAGGAATCAGGTTTGTTGCACAGAAGGAATTGGTGGTCCAAGTTCCTTGCATCAAGCGATTCTTCATTAGCAATTAGTAGATACCCAGAGATCCACAAGATATCTCCATGTCCAATTTATCAGTTACTGATATTGTTATATTTATTGGAAAGGGTTAAATCTGTACGAATAATATTGTAAATAAGTTTGATCTAAGAAATGAAAGATAACTCCAATTCCTTGGATAAGGAGTCTTTCACAAGCATCAAGACTTTATTCCTTGAAGGAATCAGTTATATTTATAATATTCTTCATTATATGTCTTTGATATAATTAAGGATGGTTCTCCCCTTAATGAGAAGTTGGTGGTGGCAGCGTCAACTTTCCTTTATCTTCATTTCCTTTGTAACATTAATTTCATATATATGCAAATTTTCCCTTTTTTATCTCCTGAACTAATTGTCCTCAAGTTCACTGTGGTTCACTTGTATCTAGTGGCGCAGCCCCATTCACCCGCCACTAATGATAAACGTTCACTGTGGTTCACTTGTATCTAGTGGTGCAGCCCCATTCACCCACCACTAGTGATAAACGTTCACTGTGGATCACTTGTATCTAGTGGCGCAGCCCCATTCACCCACCACTAGTGATAAACGTTCACTGTGGTTCACTTGTATCTAGTGGAGCAGCCCCATTCACCCACCACTAGTGATAAACGTTCACTGTGGTTCACTTGTATCTAGTGGAGCAGCCCCATTCACCCACCACTAGTGATAAACGTTCACTGTGGTTCACTTGTATCTAGTGGAGCAGCCCCATTCACCCACCACTAGTGATAAACGTTCACTGTGGTTCACTTGTATCTAGTGGCGCAGCCCCATTCACCCACCACTAGTGATAAACGTTCACTGTGGTTCACTTGTATCTAGTGGCGCAGCCCCATTCACCCACCACTAGTGATAAACGTTCACTGTGGTTCACTTGTATCTAGTGGAGCAGCCCCATTCACCCACCACTAGTGATAAACGTTCACTGTGGTTCACTTGTATCTAGTGGCGCAGCCCCATTCACCTACCACTAGTGATAAACGTTCACTGTGATTCACTTGTATCTAGTGGCGCAGCCCCATTCACCTAAAACTAGTGATAAACGTTCACTGTGGTTCACTTGTATCTAGTGGCGCAGCCCCATTCACCCACCACTAGTGATAAACGTTCACTGTGGTTCACTTGTATCTAGTGGCGCAGCCCCATTCACCCACCACTAGTGATAAACGTTCACTGTGGTTCACTTGTATCTAGTGGCGCAGCCCCATTCACCTACCACTAGTGATAAACGTTCACTGTGGTTCACTTGTATCTAGTGGTGCAGCCCCATTTACTCACCACTAGTGATAAACGTTCACTGTGGTTCACTTGTATCTAGTGGCGCAGCCCCATTCACCCGCCACTAATGATAAACGTTCACTGTGGTTCACTTGTATCTAGTGGCGCAGCCCCATTCACCCACCACTAGTGATAAACGTTCACTGTGGTTCACTTGTATCTAGTGGCGCAGCCCCATTCACCCACCACTAATGATAAACGTTCACTGTGGTTCACTTGCATCCAGTGGTGCAGCACATTCACTCACCACTAGTGTTAAATGTTTAAATAAAACGTTGCTAGATGTATCGCCCTTTGTTTTTATTCTGCTTAATTAACCGAACTTAACATAATTATAATAAGTTTCGAAAATAATGAAAGTGTTAGGATCATTAGAGACGTTCGGTAAAGAAATAAAAAAAATTGGGCTTATATTTACATTACGCCTCGGCCAGAACCCGTCCATAAATTAATTTTATTTTTGTATTTAATCATGCTATTTTATATCCCCACACAAAAAGTTATTTCTTGTGTAAATTTTTATTTCAGTATATTAGCCGATAACAATACCTTCATATATGTTAGACTAATCCCGGTGTCTTACGCACTTTGTAAATCACTCGTCAGTATTCAGTCATGTGACACACCTAAAGACTAGAGGTACTAATTTTTTTTTCAGTCTAGTACCAGTCGCTTTTAAACATTACTCTGAAAAATGACTCTGACAGCAGTACATCTGTTGAGATGTACAAATCGATTGTGAACATTACTCTGAAAAATGAATCGGACACCAGTACATCTTGTGAGATATACTAGTCGCTTGCAAACATTACTCTGAAAAATGAATCGGACACCAGTACATCTTGTGAGATATACTAATCGCTTGCAAACATTACTCTGAAAAATGACACTTGATGAGATACACATCCACTATATAAATGCTGTTCAGTATGGGTACGAAGTATTTACAGTGGAACACGTGGAGCGTACAAGTACCAAACAGTGCTTGAATATGATGGATATAGGATACACCATCCAAAATTAATGACACGCTCTACCTGACGCGAACTTAGAAATAAACTAGATGAATTTCGGTCGCTGCGCGATCCGTGAAAGATATCCTCGTATTCCTCATTGCCTCAATGCACGCGATTGGAATAGTGCAAAGTTTGACATAATCGATAATGCAGATAAATATTAGCGTTGAAGGTCGGAAGGCAATGAGAATAGGAATTCACAAATTTTCATACAGAAAAGATCCAAATTTCTTAACAAAATGATGAACTGGCACGTACCCCATATCTAACTAAAAGCTATGAAAGATTTAAAAGAAACCAATATCCAGAAAATTAAGATTGAAGTCGCTTTGAAGTTGCGTAATAAGTTCTCAGTGTGAAAGGCTTGAAGCTAATCAGTTGCGACTCAGAAATTATCTCACAAAAAGTAGTATTTAATTTTTTTCCAATTTCTTTAATAAAAGCGATTTTAAAACTACACAGGTCATAATCAGACCAAACTTTTCTCTAAGTAAGACTGAACAGCAAGCAAGACTGACCAGGAAGTAAGACTGACCAGTAAGTAAAACTGACCAACAAGTAAGACTGACCAGCAAGTAAGACTTACCAGCAAGTAAAACTGACCAGCAAGTAAGACTGACCAGCAAGTAAGACTGTCCAGCAAGTAAGACTGACCAACAAGACTGACCAGTAAGACTGACCAGCAAGTAAGACTGGCCAGCAAGCAAGACTGACCAGCAAGACTGACCAGTAAGTGAAACTGACCAGCAAGACTGACCAGTAAATAAGACTGACCAGCATGTAGGACTGACCAGCAAGTAAGACTGGCCAGCATGAAAGACTGATCAGCAAGACTGACCAACAAGTAAGACTGACCAGCAAGACTGACCAGTAAGTAAGACTGACCAGCATGTAAGACTGACCAGTAAGTAAGACTGACCAACAAGACTGACCAGTAAGACTGACCAGCAAGTAAGACTGACCAGCAAGACTGACCAGAAAGTAAGACTGATCAGCAAGACTGACCAGAAAGTAAGACTGATCAGCATGTAAGACTGACCAGGAAGTAAGACTGACCAGCAAGACTGACCAGTAAGTAATATTGACCAGTAAGTAAGACTGACCAACAAGTAAGACTGACCAGCAAGTAAGACTGACCAGCAAGACTGACCAGTAAGACTGACCAACAAGTAAGACTGACCAGCAAGTAAGACTGACCAGCAAGACTGACCAGTAAGTAAGACTGACCAGCAAGTAAGACTGACCAGCAAGTAAGACTGACCAGCAAGACTGACCAGTAAATAAGACTGACCAGCACGTAGGACTGACCAGCAAGTAAGACTGGCCAGCATGTAAGACTGATCAGCAAGACTGACCAATGTAATTTTCCACATTTAATTTGCCTGTTGGTCTTTCTTGAACTGGAGGTAATTAGTGAAGTCATTAATTAGTTAATTACTTAATAATTATATGTGAAATGACAGAAGGAGGTGGATGTTAAGTTCACAAATTTACTTAACGTGTAGTGGATTATAATTATTACAATATTAATTTGGATAAGCCAAGTCAAGTATGACTAAAGATTATATTATTGAGTATAATATTAATTTTGCTATGCCAAATTCTGGCAAGAATTTATATTAATTTGTATAATATTAATTTGATAAGACAACAACGGGCAAATTAAATGTGGAAAACTACATTTATCTGAATGTATCAGTATGTACATAACAGTTAATGAACAAAGATAATTATTATTTATCAGTTAGACAAGTAGGAATTTGGGACGCCTAGGTCGCAAAAAATGTCCCCCTTCGATACCTACCACTGTCATATCCACAAGTTGCTCTGAACCCATTAATTACAAATAAATATGTATCACCAGGAATGCTGGTAAATATATAAATTTGTGGACTGTATATTAAAATTAATAATTGATTATATATATACAATTTACATAACAGAAGAATATATCTTAATATCACTCACCAATTTGACTGGAGATTAAAGTGTTTCATACTCAGAAAACCACACTGTCTATACATGAAAACAACACTGGCCAGAGTTATAACATAAGACTTATCTGAGGTTCCTGGAGTTGTCTTGTCCAGTCGCCTGATATCTCAAGTTATGCAGGAATGCACATCCAACAATTTCGCCTCCTATTTGAGAGGTGTCTGCCCAATTTTACCTCTAGAGCACCAAAAACTCTTCCCATTATTAACTAACGTTTGTGTTGTCTCGTTCAAACATGGCGAGTCTTGTCTGCGCAGGCGCAGGTGCAGGCTTCCCATTTTCGATAACATAATTTTTATTAAATACAGTATGGCCATCTATATACATATAACTACTGTATTTCTGGAAAATATATACAGTATTTTCCACACTGCGGCCGGGCGGAGTTCGTTGCTAAACGACTCAAATTACTCCTTCCTTTAGGAGACGATTTCAGCCGGTTCTGGCTTGAGTGGCTGTTCTCCTAGTAGGTCTTACTACGATTTCCTCTTCCTGCATCACTTGGTCAGCGTTACCTTCCGTATCACTCGTGTCACTTTCCCTTAGATTTAAATTTACATTTGATTGAATGTCATTTAATTCCATGGGAATCAATTTATTAATTGTGCATAAACTTTCCTGGCCACGACACAACACTTTGACATTCCGGACAAGACCCTCACGAGCATCAACTCAAAATAATGCAATAAGGTAAAATAATACTAGACTATGTCGAAATTAAAAGTGGCAAAATGTCATCTACAGACTCCATTAGATACACCAAACTTCTAACTAGGTTACAACGGTGTTGAAATTTTTAGGAGGAGGAGCCTGTCACTATTTATCACATAGAAAAAAAATTGGGAATGACTTATGTAGCATTATGTACTGGCAGAAATGCGTTCAGTCCCATGAATCTTGCTCTAGATGCGTTGTAGATAAAAATTTGTTGCCGTGTTGAATCAGGCGTTCTTCAGTTTAAACGAGAAATTTATGAGAAAGCTAACGAAAATGTGGCAACAAATAAAAAAATCTTCCCTTGTTAAGTTTAAAAAAAAACACTACTACGGGTTTTCTAATTCTTTTCTTACTATTTTTCATTTTTATTCTATTTAATATTCTACAGTCATTTTGGAAAAAAAATATTTGATATTGAGTTTTTCAAGAATCTAATTTCATAAAATTTGAGAAAAAGGAAAATTAACATCCACACAGCCCAAAATTAATACAAAAAAAAAATTATTTAGATACACCAGCAATAAAAGTTCATTGTTGACATCGACACCATGCTCAGCCCTTCTAGGGTAGGGTAGGTGCCTGAGTCCGAGCTTACAGCTCACAAGACTGTCATTCCCATTAGCCCCCTTGGGGCGGGGATGGCAGACCAGAGAGGCCTAGCTTGTGGCTAGGCCTGGGGACAGTTGGTCCCAAAGATGAGGCGGTACTTGTGCCTCTTCCCATGGGAGACTTAAGAGGCCTAGCTTGTGGCTAGGCCTGGGGACAGTTGGTCCCAAAGATGAGGAGGTACTTGTGCCTCTTCCCATGGGAGACTTAAGTCTCAGACACTCCCTAAAGAGGGGGCCAAGGCCCGGGCCAGGAGAATACCGGCGAATATTTAATAATAATAAATTCAATGTCGATCTGTGACTAACTTAACGACACCAGCTTCGCCTTACTAATAGTGGACGTGAAATATATTCGTTTCATATGGGATACAGAACACTGGTGTGGAAAGGAGATCGTAGGACAGAGAGTGTGTTGTGTTTGCTTGGAATATATATCTGTCTTAGTTTACACACAGATTGGCGACGTTTCTAGTGGTCCTTGGACTGTGTTTAGTGCTTCAGGGCAGTGAGCCACGTGAGGGTGGCTCTGAGAGGGTGGCTACGGGCCCTGGCTGGGGCACTGAGCCTCACAGCTCTGCACCCAGTGTGGGCGGCTGTGAGGTCACAGGCAGCAGCTCCGCTGCTGGCTCTGTCCCCACACCTACAGTCACCATGACAAACCCATGAGAGCGGCCTAAACGTTCATAGGAATGTAGGGACGAGTTGGAGGACGACGTGGGGCAGGTGGGAGCCCCCACCAAGAAGGCCAAGGATGCAGTGGAGACTACTGTATCTGCCAATCTGCCACTAGATCCGTCGGCAGCCGCTACCCAAGGAGACTTGCACTCCCAGATGGCCATAGGGGTCGTGGAAGGAAGCCAGGAGGCTGTAGCTCCTCAACTGGCAAGGATAGAGCCATCCCAGGTCTCTACCCCAGTTGCATCGGCCTCCACAGTGGATGGGGCCTGGCTGACTCCACGTGGAAGGAGGAATTCCTGCTCAACTCGGGCACAAGCAACCAGGGCCTTCAACAAATTCAAGGTTCCTGATTACGGGTTTGTAAGGTATCTGGAAAGTCTACCCTGTCTCAAGTTCTGCTGCGAGTTCACTCTTAGGAACGAGGTTCTGGTTATTCCTCGGGACGAAGATTCTTATGAAGAGTTGAAGGGGCTGGTTGTGACGCATCCCAGCATGGTGGAATTGGTTGCTTCAGAGAAGGTGTACAAGGGGGTGCTCTTACACGTCCCTGTACCCCTCCCACTGGACCCCATTTTGGAAGTGCCTAATATTGTCAAGGCAGAGCAACTCACTGCTACGGTGAACAAGGTGCCCACCCGCCAGGTGCTGTTCCACCACAAAGGTCCACTTCCCACGCACCTGGACGTTGGGGTCTGGGGAAGATTCAAGACCCGACCATACCTGTCAGGCCCAGCACAATGCTTCAACTGTCAGGGGTTCAATCATATTGCAGCCACCTGCCAGCGAGAGAAGAAGTGTGGTGTGTGCACCAAGGCACACGACTCAAATGACTGCATTGCAATCCTCCAACAGCCAACCAGCAAAGCCCTTCGGCCAGAGCCCAAGTGTGCCAACTGCTCAAAGAGGCACCATGCCTGGAACCGGAGCTGTCCTGTGATGGTGCAGCACTGGCAGCAGGTTCGTCATCGGAACGACCCGACAGCCCCGGCGCCACCCAGCCTTGGAACCACCCAGCAACAGTCGGTATGGGCTCCAACCGCGGTTCCCCGGATACCGCAGGAGGGCAATACCAGCGAGTTCCCGGCACTGGGCTCCCAGCAGTGGCATCACGGGGCACGCACTAGCTTGCAGCAGCGCGGTCAACTACGGGGTCAGATGGCAAGGTGGCCAAGAAGACAGAATCAATGGGAAAAACAGCCACAGGCCAGCAGATCCAAGCAGGGCACCAACATTCCTTGCCATCCCGCCAGCAGGCCTCTTCCCATGGACAGGCCCCTACTGTGAGTGGCCAGAGTCAGGCAGAGGTTCCCCGCTGGGGGACCCAGAAGCCCATGGCCACTCAGGCAGGGCCCTGGGTGCACCCAGCTTATGCTGCTGCAGTGTCAACAGCCACCCAGAAATACCCAGTGACCCAGCCCTGACTCGACGGGTCGTCCAGCTCAATGCCTGCAGAGGTAATGGTCGAATCATTTCCCGATCGACTGAAGAAAACCATCGGGGTCATCTCAGCGCTCCTCTGTCGCCTGCTGCCATCGGCGGAGGACAGGGGCGCCTGCAGACAGCTCCTGTCATGGATGCTGGGCGTAGTCTTACTGGACAGGAAGGACTCAATGGAACTTCAAGCCATCATCCAGGAGTCCTTCCAGTCCATGATGGAGGAGGCCCCGGAGTCGCCAACAACGGACTACGAGTCCCAGGCAGAGATGGAATCAGAGGGCCACCTCTGCGGCCCTTGAAGATCCTCCAGTGGAACATTTGTGGGCTGCAGCGGAAAATTCACTTAGTGATTGAAGCTGCAGTTCAGGATGAGGCTGATGTCTTCCTGTTCCAGGAGACACCAATTCGTCACATCAAATGCAGACACGTATCCCAGGATTCTCGGCCTACCTTCAGCGCCTGGATGGGACTGGCAGGGCCACAGCGATCTACGTCAGGACCACTATCCCTCATTCAATCTCCACTGACCCCATCAACTGTGAGGAGGGCGTAGAGGTTCAGGCTGTCACCCTACACCTACCGGATGGACCTCTCGTGGTTTACAGTATTTACAGAAGCTCTCAGTACACCCTTGACATTTCAGAGGTGGCAGCACTCGCCCCCCGGGAGGATCTTGTTGTGGCTGGGGATTTCAATGCCCACCACCCAATACTTTCTTCTGTCTCTCCTACCAATGCAGTTGGGAGGCACCTTGCGGCTGTGCTGGAGGAGGTCCCTGAGATCGCCCTCCTCAACAATGGTGAGCCAACCCATCACTACGGTGGCTGCTTGGACGTCACACTCATCTCTTAGGTATGGCTGAGGCAGCCATACCTAAGATTACAGGTGGAGGGTCATATAAACGTGACTGGTGGTTTTTACAATGAAGACATCAGGGAGCAGAACCACCGCGTCAATGTCATGCGCAAGATGAACAGGCGTAATCCCACGGTTGAGTCCATGTGTCTGCTCAGGGAAGTGGTGCGGCATGCACGCCATGTCTCACACAGGGTCAGGCAGGCTAAATGGTTCGAGTGGTGTGCCTCCCTCAGCTACTCCTCCACCTTATCTGAGATTTGGATCAAGTTACAATTGACCACTAGGCAGTGTAGCAGTGTGGCTCGGTTGCACCCAGACCCCACAACGAAGGCAGAACGTCTGTTGGACCTTTTCACCTCCAGAGCGGCCAAGGCTCAACTGCCTCAGGATCTCCGGGACCTCCAAGCCACCCTCCTTCCTAGAAGGATGATGGTGATCCAAGCTGCATGCCAGGCTAAGGACGTCATGGATGAAGACTTCACCGACCAGGAGCTCCAGGCAGCCTTCACATCTCATCGGGACACTGCACTGGGGCATGATGGTATCACCTATGGCATGATCACTCGGTCTGGCCATTCTGGACATTCAGCTGTCCTGGGGGTCGTCAACCGGACTTGGCGAGCTGGCAAACTCCCTGTCGTATGGAAGGAGGCTGACATCATACTGATTCTTAAGCCTGGGGATCCTGGAAGTGTGAGACCCATCTCCCTCACCAGTTGCATCTCGAAGGTGTCTGAAAGGATGGTGTTGGAGCGCCTGAGGTGGAAGTTTGGCCCACCTCATAAACACCTCTCTGGCTTCACCAGAGGAGTGGGCACTTTCGAAAGCCTTACCACTCTACTGGCCGGCATTGGGTCGGACGCCCAAGCCCACATTGTTGTCTTTCTTGACCTCGAGAAAGCTTTTGAGCTAGCCAGTGCACCTGCCATCCTCTCACTCTTGGCCCGCAGGGGGGTTAAAGGCAGACTGCTTTCATGGCCTCATTCCAGGACAGGCAGGCCCGGGTATGCTTCCAGGGACATGCCTCTTCTCTCAAGACTCTGGACAATGGCACTCCACAGGGCGGGGTGCTTAGTCCCACCCTGTTCAATGTACTGATGCACCAGCTGATGCGCCTGCCTTTCTCCAGAGGCACCTTCCTCCTCAGCTATGCCGATGGACCTGGCACTTGTCGTACCTAGGAAACGCCGGCTTTTGCAGCGTGCCCAGGAGGACCTCGATCTGATGGCTTCCACTTGTCGTCACTTGGGGCTCAAGATATCTGCGGCAAAATCCAAAGCCATGATCCTTCGCACCAAGGCACCCAGTCAGAGGCTGCGGGTCCTGGGCATCTGCCTGGGGTGGGTTCACAGTTATAGGTACCTTGGCATCTACATTGACAGGCGCCTCACCTTCCAGAAACATGTGCACCACATTAAAGAGAGGGCTCTGCAGAGGGTCAGGGCATTGAGTGCCATAGCCAACCCTAGGGTTGGGGCCAGACTCGAGGTCATGAGGTTGTTCTACATCCAGGCAATGCACTCCTCTTCGACTATGGGGCACTTGCTCTGGTTCACACCAGACCCACATACATAAAATTCCTCTGTGTGATCCAGAACACAGCTGTACGGGCCATGCTGGGGGCTCCTAGGTGGGCTAATGCAGTGGCTCTGAACCTTGAGGTGCAGCTGCAGTCTCT
Organism: Cherax quadricarinatus; assembly: GCF_038502225.1. Classification (NCBI taxonomy): domain Eukaryota; kingdom Metazoa; phylum Arthropoda; class Malacostraca; order Decapoda; family Parastacidae; genus Cherax; species Cherax quadricarinatus. The sequence continues at coordinate 51,050,185 of NC_091300.1, forward strand.
TGAAGACAGGATCCAACTGGTAGCTGCCAAGAGGATCGCAAAGTATCTCCGACTCCCAGGGGCTGATAAACTGATGAGGGATTTACGGGTCTGCCAGGGACAGGTCATTCCACTGCATCCCGGCCGCCGATGGTTGTGGTAGGTAGCAGATGCCACACGGAAGCTCCTGCCCATGACATTGCTCCAGACGGGAGGCTGCGACAGACTGGCAGCGAACTACACGGTGCCGCCCCCTTGGGCACCAGAGCTGTTGGCGGTGCACTGGACAACCCTACCAGACAGCAAGAGGCATTGCACCCAGGACATTCTGCAACGCCTTGCCTCGGCTAGCATTATGGGTGCAGAAGGCCCAGGGTGTGTGCCATATTACACCGATGGCTCCAGAGACCCAGTGGCAGGCTGCACAGCTGCTGGGATATTCCACAGCAATCTGGCAGCAGGTTGGCGCCTCCCAGACCATTGCACCATCCCCTAGGCTGAACTCTTTGCCATCCAACAAGCTCTGCAGCATGCTCTTGCAGACCATCAGCATCTCCCCATCATTCACGTTGATTTCAAGGCAGCGATCCAAGCGATTATGCACAGAGAACCAAAGGACAACATACAGTTATTCACATCCATTCAGGGTGACCTGCAGACTCTCATCTCCCAGGATCGCAGGGCCACCATCAACTGGATCCCGAGCCATGTGGGTATCCCTGGCAATGATGCTGCAGATGAGGCTGCTAGGACTGCAACCCTGGAGGCACATCCACGTGCTGCAATCTCCATCAGCCTCAGCCAGATTGCACTGTGGGCTGCCGGTGCAGCCAGGCGCCCATTCCCTGACCCTGGGGATTCACAGAGCCTCCGCTGGTATGTCAGGGCGACCCACAGGGCGCCCCCTCCAAGTATTCAGACACAGTCCAGAGAACTGAGGGTGCCATGATTCGATCCACGAGAGCACCCTTCCCCAATCCCATGAGCTGCTACTTTCTTCAACAGTCTTTGGTGCGGAACTCTATCAAATGCCTTACTAAAATCTAAGTAAATAATATCAAATTCTTTATCGTGGTCAACAGCCTCAAAAGCTTTACTGAAGAAAGTTAATAAATTAGACAAGACCGGCCTCTTGTGAATCTATGCTGAGTATCATTAATCAAGCTATGCTTATCAGTGGTGACGTGTACTTAGCTCTGTGAAGACCTATTTGTGTGCTTTCTGTGAATCTGAACCAGGATGCCCTCTCTTGAGCAACTTTACCAGCAGCTGAGAGAAGAGCTCAGAGTTGCTAAGCTGGAGATACGGCGATTAACGGAGGAGAACAAGAGGATTCGTAGTAATCCTCCTGTTGTGAGTCCCCAGGTTAAGAGGGGAGCTTAGTCAGTGGCCGGGCAACATGGAACCAAGCTGAGGATCAAGAAAACGGTTGGAGAGGCAGAAACAACGAGAAACCAGAAGACTACCGGTGCTACCTGACGAATGTGAGTGTTCTACTGGGAATGCCACAACGAGCACAAAAGAAGCATTGGCAGACGTGAGTGAGACATCCCTAGAAACCCAAACGAAGACCATCGAGAACGTCTTGACGAATTCTACAAGTGGTGTAATGCTACCTGGCGAATGTGAGACGACTACTGGGAGCATCACGACGGACTACGCCAAGGAAGGTAAAAACATTGTTGTTGTTGGGGATAGCCAGATTAGGTACATTGATAGGGCATTCTGCTTGAAGGATAGGAGTAGGAGGCAGAGAGTGTTTTCCTGGGGCTGGGATGATGGATATTGTTAGCCGTCTGGATGACATCATGAGAGGTAATGGGAGAAATCCTATTATGTGTCTCAGTGCTGGAGGCAACGATGTTGGCAGACGTAGGAGTGAGGACCTGATTAGCAGGTATAGGCCAGCAATAGAGATAAATAGGAGGAAGGGTGGGAAACCTGTCATATATGGTTAAATTAGACACATGTGCAACTCTTGGGTATCTTTATTGAGGAAACGTTTCGCCACACAGTGGCTTCATCAGTCCATACATAGGAGAAACTTGAAGAACAGGAGGAGAATGAGGTAATCAGTCCCTCAACCTTGAGTCGATGTGGTCAGTCCATCAATCTTGAATAGAATACGGCATATGAGCGGAGAAGCAGCTTATAAACTGTATGGCAGGAGAGGTGCAGCAGTCGTAGGTGGTGTCACATTTGTCCAATGTGGAAGTAGGTCGTGCCCAAGGGTCAGGCAAGCGAAGAATTCCCAAGTATTAAGATCCCAAGAAGTTGCAGTGCTTTACAGGATAGTAGATGAATGGTTCAAAGAACTGACACGTTGTTAAATTAGACACGTGCAATTCTTGCGTATCTTTATTGAGGAAACGTTTCGCCACACAGTGGCTTCATCAGTCCATACATAGGAGAAACTTGAAGAACAGGAGGAGAATGAGGTAATCAGTACCTCAACCTTGAGTCGATGTGGTCAGTCCATCAATCTTCCACATTGAACAAATGTGACGCCACCTACGACTGCTGCACCTCTCCAGCCATACGGTTTATAAGCTGCTTCTCCGCTCATATGCCGTATTCTATTCAAGATTGATGGACTGACCACATCGACTCAAGGTTGAGGGACTGATTACCTCATTCTCCTCCTGTTCTTCAAGTTTCTCCTATGTATGGACTGATGAAGCCACTGTGTGGCGAAACGTTTCTCAATAAAGATACCCAAGAGTTGCACATGTGTCTAATTTAACAACGTGTCAGTTCTTTGAACCATTCATCTACAATCCTGTCATATGTGGCATTTTGCCAAGGAGAGGAGTTGGAAATGAATGGTTGTCCAGAGCAATTGGTGTCAATTGCTGGCTGGACAAATACTGTAAGGAAAATGCGGTAACATTCATTGACAACTGGGACCTCTTCTATGGCAGAAATGACATGTATGCCAGGGATGGGGTTCACTTATCTAGGTGTGGGGTGGGAGCACTGGCCAACGCAGTCGAGGGAGCTGTTTGGTCTTTAAACTAGGAATAGTTAGTGGTATGGGTTTTGGCGGGAAAACAGTGAAGTCGCAGTGTAGTAATATGTGTACTAGGAGAACTAGTAATAGGTAAAATGAGATGGATATTGGAAAGTAAGTGGCACTAATTGACAAGGACAGTAATAGGTTTAGTGGAATAACAGAAAGGACCAGGAAGGGTAAAGACAGAGGAGGGTCTTTAAATATATATTGCACAAATAGTCGCAGTGCTAGGAATAAGATGGACGAGTTGAGACTAGTTGCTAGTGCAGGTAACATTGATGTATTTGCCTTAACTGAGACGTTGTTTAATTCAAAAAGTCGGGACATGCCTGCGGAATGTCACATTCAGGGTTTTAAATTGTTCCAAGTAGATAGAAGTGTCGGGAAGGGGGGTGGGGTGGCATTGTATGTCCGAGATCGATTGAACTGTTGCATAAAAACGGGTATTAAGTCTGAAGCAACGCATACAGAGTCTCTTTGGATAGAATTTTCAGATGGGCATGAAAAATTAATTTTAGGTGTGATATACCGTCCCCCAAATTTAGATAGGGACCAGGGGTGTCTACTGTGGGAGGAAATTGTTAAGGCACAAGGCACGATAATGTAGTAATTCTAGGAGACTTTAACTTTAGTCATATTGATTGGAATTTCTTGACTGGGAATTTAGAATCATACGACTTCTTAGAAGTAGTTCAGGATTGTTTTTTGAAGCAGTTTGTGACAGAACCTAAAAGGGGTAATAACCTGCTTGACTTACTTCTGGCAAACAATGAATCCCTTGTTAATAATTTAGAAGTTTCAGAGGAACTGGGTGCTAGCGACCACAAATCAATTACATTTAGCATTGAATGGAAGTATGATAGTAGCGATAACTCAGTAACAGTCCCAGGTTTTCGCTTAGCAGATTACGATGGGCTTAGAGAACACTTATCATCTGTTGACTGGGGTAACGAAGAGAGCTATCAATATGACAGTTTTCTGAACACTATACATGAGGCTCAAAGAACGTTTATTCCATATAAAGAAATTAGATCAAATAGAAATGACCCAAAATGGATGAATAATAGGCTGAAATATCTATTAGGGCATAAGAAGGGAATTTATAGGCGTATCAAAAGAGATGAGGGTCATCTTATGAATCAGTATATTGACATTAAGAGGGACATTAAAAGGGGGATAAGAAAAGCTAAAAGGGACTATGAAATTAAAGTTGCTAGGGATTCTAAAACTAATCCAAAAAGCTTTTTCCAGGTATATAGAACAAAAGTTAGAGATAAGATAGGTCCCCTTAAAAATAACTTTGGGCATCTTACTGACAAAGAGAATGAAATGTGCTCGAATTTAAATAATTATTTTCTCTCGGTTTTTACACAGGAAGACACTAATAATATTCCAGTAATTAATTTTTATAGTGGGCCAGAAGAAGATAAATTATGTAACATCACAGTCACTAGTGAAATGGTTGTGAAGCAGATAGACCGACTGAAGCAAAACAAGTCACCGGGTTCTGAAGAGGTTTTTTCAAGGGTTCTTAAGGAATGCAAAATGGAACTCTGCGAACCATTAACTAATATTTTTAATTTATCTCTTCAAACAGGTGTAGTGTCTGATATGTGGAAGATGGCTAATGTAATTCCTATTTTTAAAACAGGGGACAAGTCGTTACCATCTAATTACCGCCCAATAAGCCTGACCTCAATTGTAGGCAAATTAGTAGAGTCAATTATAGCTGAGATTATAAGAAGCCATCTCGATAAGCATAGCTTGATTAATGATACTCAGCATGGATTCACAAGAGGCCGGTCTTGTCTAAATTTGTCATAGGAATTTCTTGCCTTTGTTTCAATCCGTCGTTCCCAGGTTCTTCAAGATGGATAGTCATTTTCGGTGGTGACCTGTACTTAACTCTGTGAAGAAGTGTCTTGTGTGCTCCCGTGGACTGAACCAAGATGCCCTCCATCGAGCAACTTTACCAGCAACTTAAGGAAGAATTGAGAGTAGCGAAGATGGAGATACGGCGATTGACCGAGGAAAACAAGAGGATTCGTAGTAATCCTGTTTCGAGTCCTCATGTCAAGAAGGGATCGTGGTCAGTGGCTGGACAGCAGAGGACGACGAAGTTGACGATCAAGAAGACGAATGGAAAGCCAGAAACGATGAAGAAGAAAGAGACTGCTGTGGAAACTCTTGTGGAAACCTCCAACGCATTCTCGGTGCTACCCGACGAATGTGAGTCGACTACTGGGATCGTCACGACGAACGACAACAAGGAAGGTAAGAATATTGTTGTTGTTGGGGATAGCCAGGTTAGATACATGGATAGGGCATTCTGCTTGAAGGACAGGAGTAGGAGACAGAGGGTATGCTTTCCTGGGGCTGGGATGTAGGACATTGTTAGCCGGCTTGACAACATCATGAACGGTAATAGGATCAATCCTATTATTTGCCTCAGTGCTGGAGGCAAAGATGTAGGCAAGCGTAGAAGTGAGGATTTAGTTAAAAAGTTCAGGACAGCTATAGACATAATTAGGAAGAAGGGGGGCCGCCCTGTTATATGTGGCATTTTGCCAAGAAGAGGTGTTGGTAATGAATGGTTGTCCAGAGCAATTGGTATTAATTGTTGGCTGGATAAACACTGTAAGGATAATGCAGTATCATTCAATGACAACTGGGGCAACTTCTATGGCCGAAATGACATGTATGCCAGGGATGGGGTTCACATATCCAGGGCAGGTGTGGGTTTTCTTGCTAACTCAGTTGAGGGGTTGTTAGGACTTTAAACTAGGATTAGTTAGAGGTATGGGTTTAGAAATGATAAATAATGAGTATGGATATATTGACTTATGCTCTGATATTAAGAATCTTAATAGTTACTGTCATGGAGTAACTCTGGGTAACGATAGTTTCAGAAATTGTGTAAAAACAAAGATGAATAGGAAAAATGTGCAGAAGAAAAAACATATGATGGTATTTTATGCTAACAGTCGAAGTGCAAGAAATAAAATTAATGAACTACGTTTGGTAGCATGTGCTGGGAACTTTGATATCTTTGCATTAACTGAAACGTGGTATGATTTAAAGAGTCGGGATATGACTGCTGAGTGTAATATTCAGGGATTTAAGTTGTTCAATGTGGATAGATGTAATGGGAAGGGGGGAGGAGTTGCATTGTATGTTCGAGAAAATATTAATTGTTGCATAAAAACAGGTATAAAAATAGATGGAACAGTAACAGAGTCTATTTGGGTAGAGTTCGTGGAGGGTCAAGAAAAACTAATTCTAGGTGTAATATACCGACCTCCAGGCTTGGATCACGATAGAGGGAGACTTCTTTGGGACGAAATTGTTAGGGCTTCTGGACACAGTAACATAATCATAGTAGGGGACTTTAACTTTAATCAAAATGACTGGAATTCTTTGACAGGTAATCTAGAGTCCAGTGACTTTATGGAAACAGTTCAGGATTGTTTTCTGAAACAGAGCGTAACTGAGCCTACCAGGGGTAATAATTTGCTAGACCTAGTCTTGTCAAATAAGGAAACACTCGTGAATAATCTGGAGATCACTGAAGAGCTTGGCGCAAGTGATCACAAATCCATCACTTTTAGCATTAACTGGGAATGCAAGAATAATGATAATACAGTAAAAATCCCTGATTTTCGTTCTGCCGATTATAATGGACTTAGGGAACATCTGTCTAATCTTGATTGGGGTTATCTAGCTAATGATTTTATTGACGATAATCATACTTATGAATATGAAGGGATCTGCTTTTATGATTGTTTTCTTAATAATGTACACAGTGCCCAGAGTATATACATTCCCCAGAGAGAAATTAGGTCTAATAATAACGATCCCAAATGGGTTAACAGGAGGCTAAAGCATCTATTAGGGGAGAAAAGGGGAATTTATAGGCGCATCAGAAGAGGAGAGGTTAACCTTACTGACCAATATGTTCAGCTTAAAAGAGAAGTAAAAAAGGCGATTAGAAAGGCTAAACGTGACTATGAAATTAGAGTTGCTAATGAATCAAAGACTAATCCAAAGGGGTTCTTTCAAGTGTATAGGACGAAGGTGAAGGAAAAAGTAGGACCTCTGAAAACTGGGAATGGACAGCTGACGGATAATGAACTGGAAATGTGTTCCTTATTTAATGACTATTTTTTGTCAGTTTTTACACAGGAAGATGTAAATGAGATTCCAGTAATTAACAATTATTTAATTCCTGATGAATTTAAGTTAACTAATGTTACTGTCACGAGGGACATGGTTATTAAACAGATAGACAAACAGAAACAAAATAAGTCCCCGGGACCCGATGAGTTGTTTTCCAGGGTACTTAAGGAATGCAAGATGGAGCTTAGTCGGCCATTAACGAGTGTATTCAATGCGTCCATCCTTACCGGTGTTGTGCCAGAGTTGTGGAAGATGGCTAATGTGGTTCCTATATTCAAATCAGGGGATAAGTCCACTCCTTCAAATTACCGTCCAATAAGCCTGACATCTATAGTGGGCAAGTTATTAGAATCAATTATAGCCGACATTATCAGAAGTCACCTTGAAGAGCATAACTTGATAAATGAATCTCAGCATGGATTCACGAGAGGTCGTTCCTGCCTGACAAACTTGCTGACGTTCTTCAATAGAACATTTGAGGCAGTTGACAGTGATAAGGAATATGATATTGTTTATTTGGATTTTAGTAAAGCCTTCGATAGAGTACCTCACAAGAGACTCTTAAGAAAAGTGGCAGCTCATGGTTTGTGGATGAATGGTTCAGAGAACCGACATGTTGATAAATTAGACACATTTGCAACTCTTGGGTATCTTTATTGAGGAAACGTTTCGCCACACAGTGGCTTCATCAGTCCATACAAAGGAGAATCTTGAAGAACAGGAGGAGAATGAGGTAATCAGTCCCTCAACCTGCACCATATGCACCATATGTAGAATGTACATTCTGCAAGATTGATGGACTGAACACATCGACTCCAGGCTGAGGGACTGTTTACCTCAATCTCCTCCTCTTCTTGTACCTCTCTGCTTTGTATTGGACTGATGAAGCCACTGTGTGGCGAAACGTTTCCTAAATAAAGATTCCCATATGGTGCATATGCACCATATGTAGAATGTACATTCTGCAAGATTGATGGACTGAACACATCGACTCCAGGCTGAGGGACTGTTTACCTCAATCTCCTCCTCTTCTTGTACCTCTCTGCTTTGTATTGGACTGATGAAGCCACTGTGTGGCGAAACGTTTCCTAAATAAAGATTCCCATATGGCGCATAAGTGTCTCAATCTTCAACTTGTCGGTTTTCAAAACCATTCATCACAATTAATACATTATTTTTATTTACTTTTCGTTTTTCAACATGTTTTCATTAGGACTAGGATCATTTTTCACTTGTTTTGCAAATTAAGGTTATGCACAAATGGATAAATTCTCGACAGGAAATTAGGTCGATGCCTAAGAAATGTTAAGAACCACTGGCAGGAAATTAAGTCGCTACCTGGCTATTGAAAAGATAAAAAGGAAATTAGGGAAATCCTGAAAGAACAGTGTGAATCAGTATTTAGAAATTCCAACAAAACAATAAGAGTAGAAGACTAGGATCATTTTTCAATGGTTTACATTAGTACTTGAGTTGTTGTTTTTCCAAAACCAACTCAAGAATTTTTCTTCCGTGGTTTATATTTGTATTTTTTTTCATTGGACACCCAAATCAGTACCAAAAATCCTTCCAATTAAGATACACCAGTGATTAGGGTTTGAAGTTGATCAGAAAAGCCATTCTTTAGTAATCACCTGTAAAACAATTTATATAATAAAACTATCAAAATGGATTGTAAATAGCCCAAAGTGAAGACCAAGTTTTTTTAATAAGCCCAGCAATGGTGATTGCTTGAAGACGATCAAAAAATGCATTCTCCAGTAAATGATCTGATGCCAGAGATTCTTTGTTCTTTAACAATTTTAGAAATATTTCAAATTTGCACCTACAAGAAGTCATGCTTCTTATAGAATACCTCATAATTAATGTCTTGAAGCCGATCAGAAGAGGCATTCAGTAATTACTGAATTTATAAGAATTTTACTAGTTATTCAATAAAATTGTCAAACTGGGATTTATGTGTTCAGGAAAGCACACATGTGGTGAACATTTGAAGCTGATAAACTGAGTCATCTTCCAATTACTGCACAGATTCCTACGATTCCAAATATTTTTAGTATTTTACTACGGCAAAAAAATTACCCTAACGTAAAGAAAACTTTATGGTTACTATCCTGGCTCTAAGTTGTATCAGCCATTAAATATTGAAGATTTTAAGAAGAGGTACACTGAAATTTAAGGTAATTTTGCCGGAATAAAATCTTCACCTTATTTTACACATACTGTAATATAGTGATATCTACTCCTCAACACTATAATTTCACTCTATGAAGGTACCGTTTTCGACCTTTTGAAGCCGCTCCAATTTTTCCAAGAATATTCTCCTAATTACGGTACACAAGTAATAAAATTTGAAGACGATTGGATGAGATGTTTTCGAGTTCTGGGAGAAATAAAACTGTAAAGTTGGAGGAAGGGTAAAAAGAAAAAAAAAAAAAAGTAGGCAACCTCTAAAGACCCCCTTGCAGAGATACCTAATTACAAGGAAACTTGTCATGCAATTAGTTTCATTATTTCTTAAGTAATTAATAGCAATTTGATTTTGTACAATCCAGGCCAGCGAGTGCTAGGTATCATAAACAATAAAGTCAATCACATGGTAATATTTATAACGTTTACAGCGTAATTTTGGGGATGTGTGTCGGATATGTGCTTAGGGTTTTCACGGAATATGAAAAATGATGGTTTAGAAAGACACGTAAGCAAACACTATAACATATTTATTAGAAAACGTTTCGGTCCTGGGACCTTGATCACTTCTAACCTAAGTGATCAAGGTCCCAGGACCGAAACGTTTTCTAATAAATATGTTATAGTGTTTGCTTACGTGTCTTTCTAAACCAACTTGTCGGTATTTATTACCAAGGATTATACCATGAAAAATGATACTCCCAGTAAGCAACATCAATACCATCCCTGCCCAGTTAAGACTAATGTATTGCAGGCTAATATGCGGTTCCTGCTCGAAAACGATATCATAGATCCTTGTAAATGTCCGTAGGCCTTACCTTGTATCCTCGTTCCTAAGCCAGATGGTACGAAACACACGAGCATGAACTACCGTATGGTCAATGCTGTCTCTAAATCAGAGGGATCTCTTTAATCTAGAATTCATAACATTATTGATTTGGTGGGACATGCGAAGTGTCAAAGCATACTAGATGGATTCTTCGACAGTTTATAATTATAATTGCATTTTGGATGCGAAACGTCTTTTAAAACTCAGTATAAAAACGAGTTGAATGGTGTTGCTGTGTCAGACATGTACAGGGTGGCCCATAAGTTTGTTCATATGTTTAAAATTCAATCTTTTTCTTCAGGATGAAATAGAGAGTGTTCCAGCAACAGTTTGAGAAGTTACACGCTTCAACAACGCTATAAAATGCTTTTTTTTTTATCTTGAAAGCCAACGGAATGTTTCTGAAACATAATGAAAATATCATTCATTTTTTAATATTAAACATTCTCCCTTGTTGGTCACCATAAAGTGGTTGACGGCCAAATTTGAAGAGTCAGGTACAGTGAAAGATTCCAAACGAACAGATAGATCAAGAACTTCGCCTCAAAAAATATTGGAGCTTACTTTTTTGAGGAGGAAGGCCATCAGGTTACGGCGAATTGCGCACGATATATGTAAATGATCGAAAGAAAAAAATATTGTCAGAATGAGGGAAGCAAGTTGAGCGGTCCCGGCTTCAAGAAGATGGTGTCACTTGCCATACAGTGAGAGCCGCATTGAATCTCCTCAGACATTATTTCCCAAATCGCTTGATTTAAAAAATGGTAACATCAGATGGCTCTCGAGATCACCAGATCTGTCGGCTCCGGACTTCTTTCTCTGGGGTTACCTCAAAGAAAAAGTTTACATCGATAAACCACAGACGTACAACTCCTCAAAGAAAATATTTGAGTGGAAATTTCAAGAATAAGTAATAATACTCTTACGTAAGGTGATGCAGAATGCCCTTAAAAGAGCTGAAACTTGTGAGCCGGCTCATAGCCGCCGTTTAAGAGACATTATTTTTAAAAATTAGTGTGTAAATCTTGGAACCATTAAAATTTAATTGTGCTAATCAATACTTTTTTATATTTTTCAATATTTCTTAGCAAAATCAACATATAAACAATGGCAGTTGTAGCCAGTACACCGCAGACTTGCTTTTTATGGCTCTTCTGGAATATGCTGACCTGTATTTGCTGGAGGAAATAACACAGGTTCCTCTTGAAAACTTCTACATAAGCATATGAAATCCCTGCTCTTAATGGATATATTTTACACTTCTTCCCGTATATCTCGCTCCAGTTAGTTGTGATGGCAGTGTTTGCAGACCTGTTGTAATGTATTTATCATGAGCGTTAAATTCCATATCTCTTTCTTCTTTGTTCCATCAGCTATTATATTTTATAGCGACACCGAAGTGGCAGGATAGGAACTGTGGGTTGCCCTGTGCAGCCACATGTAGGTGAGTACGTATAGGGGAGTACACACACACACAGGATGTGTGTGTGCGTGTGTGTGTGTGTGTGTGTGTGTGTGTGTGTGTGTGTGTGTGTGTGTGTGTGTGTGTGTGTGTGTGTGTGTGTGTGTGTGTTTGTGCGTGATTATGTGTGGGACACAGCAACAAGGGGACACAGTTGGAAGTTGAAGACACAGATGAATCACAGGGATGTTAGGAAATAATTCTTCAGCCACAGAGTGGTCAGGAAGTGGAATAGTTTGGGAAGCGATGTAGTGGAGGCAGGATCCATACATAGCTTTAAGCAGAGGTATGATAAAGCTCACGGTTCAGGGAGAGTGACCTAGTAGCGACCAGTGAAGAGGCGGGGCCAGGAGCTTAGACTCGACCCCTGCAACCTCAACTAGGTGAGTACAACTAGGTGAGTACACACACACACACACACACACACACACACACACACACACACACACACACACTTTACCATGTACCATGAATTATCTGGGACACTATGGTGATAAAGTGTAGATGGATTACCATCTAACTAACCATTGTGCTGTTCATATTAATTAAATTAAAAACTTCCTTTACTTCATAACTGCTAATTAAATTATTTTTCAGTCTGTACAACTTGCATAAAAGTTACGTTGAGTCGTCATAAAACAAATTAATATCGTACTGAGTCCTCTTAAGTTATGGAAGAAACAATGATGAGAAATATTTCATAAGTATCACTTGGCTGAGTATTTTAGTTAAGTTATAAACTGCAGGAGAAACTTGTTAGTACAACTATTGTTAATTTTAACAATAGTTATGACATATTTCCGTGATGAATATAACTTGTTTTGGACACGTTATTAGTGTCTGGCAGATCTTGATGAAGAGGAAAATTTGTCAAGTTACACCAGTCAACACCAGGAGATGTGCTTGTTGATTCACTCACAGTTGTGCTTGTTGATTCACTCACAGTTGTGCTTGTTGATTCACTCACAGTTGTGCTTGTTGATTCACTCACAGTTGTGCTTGTTGATTCACTCACAGTTGTGCTTGTTGATTCACTCACAGTTGTGCTTGTTGATTCACTCACAGTTGTGCTTGTTGATTCACTCACAGTTGTGCTTGTTGATTCACTCACAGTTGTGCTTGTTGATTCACTCACAGTTGTGCTTGTTGATTCACTCACAATTGTGCTTGTTGATTCACTCACAGTTGTGCTTGTTGATTCACTCACAGTTGTGCTTGTTGATTCACTCACAGTTGTGCTTGTTGATTCACTCACAGTTGTGCTTGTTGATTCACTCACAGTTGTGCTTGTTGATTCACTCACAGTTGTGCTTGTTGATTCACTCACAGTTGTGCTTGTTGATTCACTCACAGTTTTAAAAGTAGTCTAGACTTAACCTAGGAAGTCACAAAAATCAAGATTTCAAGTGAAACATTTCAGATAATTTGATTGAAATTTAAATCACAAACCATACCCCGGCCGGGATTGAACCCGCGGTCAGAGAGTCTCAAAACTCCAGCCCGTCGCGTTAGCCACACGCTGTGATTTGTCACGAAGTTTTTATTAGTTGCTTTCCAAGTTTATTATTTGCGCATAGCGCATTTTACAGCAGATTTCATGTTCATGAAATAACCAAATTGAATGTGTCTTCAGCATCAGCCTTTAAATCTTTTTCGATGCGGTAAATTATGTTTTTCTAACATATAACATTACTCTACCCACTTTCTCTCTCCGTCAGTAAGTTTACTTAATATACCTGTACGTGACATGTTCCCGGACATGTTCCAAACATGTTCCAGACAATTTCCAAAATTTCAGAGTTAAATATGGATTCCTTTATTGCATTAATATTGTTCCAGAACTTTCAGTAGGTTATTGAAATTTATAAAATACAACGTTTAAAGTATAAGTTTTCTGTACATTACTGTGACACTGTCGTCTGCAAATATCATGATTTTTAATACTGTTGTAGTGATGTAGTAAGCAATAATATATCATTATTTAAGAGGACGTATAATTCAAGAATGTAAAATTTTGTGCTGCTGTCTTGTAAAAATCTCTTAAGGAAGTTTAATTTATGGGTTTATAATAACTAACAATAAGATAATAGCAGCACGCAAAAAACAGGAGTCATAGTGGTCATAGATCACAACAGACAAGTTGATCAGCTGTTCAAGTCTACTTAGGGTACACCTCCCTTTTTTAATACATGTAATTTGTTTTGAGTACTTACAGTATTATTATTGTTACTACTATTATTGTTTACTTTTGTTTACTTATTTTTTCTACAAAACGTTTATGCAGCAACACAAATATTAGATACAAATTCTGGACAAAGAGCGTGACTTAATTTGCTACATAAGAGTGGACAGTTTGTGTCCTCGGCTGAACGAGTCCATTTATTACGATTATTATATCAACCAGGGGTGAAACATATTTTATATTTTATTTTATGTATTGTGTTATCTAGTAATGACTAACTTTTTATTTATGTAAATTATCTGTATATGTGTGTGTCTTTGTTATATCTGTTTATATGAGTGTTATCTGTTCATAAGTATGTGTGTTATTTATTCATAAGTGTGTGTGTGTGTGTGTGTGTGTGTGTGTGTGTGTTATCTGTTCATAAGTATGTGTGTTATTTATTCATAAGTGTGTATGTGTGTTTGTGTGTGTTATCTGTTCATAAGTATGTGTGTTATTTATTCATAAGTGTGTGTGTGTGTGTGTGTGTGTGTGTTATCTGTTCATAAGTATGTGTGTTATTTATTCATAAGTGTGTATGTGTGTTTGTGTGTGTTATCTGTTCATAAGTATGTGTGTTATTTATTCATAAGTGTGTGTGTGTGTGTGTGTGTGTGTGTGTGTTATCTGTTCATAAGTATGTGTGTGTTATCCGTTCATAAGTATGTGTGTGTTATCTGTTCATGTGTGTGTTATCTGTTCATAAATATGTGTGTGTTATCCATTCATAAGTGTGTGTGTTATCTGTTCATAAGTGTTTGTGTTATCTGTTCATTAGTGTGTATTATCTGTTCATTAGTGTGTATTATCTGTTCATTAGTGTGTATTATCTGTTCATATGTGTGTTTGTGTGTGTTTGTTGTGTGTATGTGTGTGTTATCTGTTCATAAGTGTGAGTGTGTTATCTGATCATAGATGAGCTAAGATTACTTGCAAGTGCAGGTAATAGAGACATTATTGGTATAACAGAGACCTGGTTCAACCTGAAAGATAGAGAAATGCCTTCTGAATGCAACATACAGGATTATAAACTATTCCACACTGACAGGGTCAACAGGAAGGGTGGTGGACTGGCGATGTATGTCAGAGAAAATTTAAATTGTTGTTTCAGACATGATATAAGATTAGAAACATCGGACACAGAATCTGTTTGGCTACAACTCATTAAGCATAAATTGTGGCATGCTTGTGTCAGAAGCCAGACACAGGTATGGTAGGATTGTGGACAGTGGAGTCAGAGTGCACATGCTGTGGATCCCATCTCACATTGGTCTTCAGATGCATGATAGAACTGATAAATTGGCTAAGCTGTATGCTTTCAAAGAGGGAGTAGATTACAATCTTGGCTTGTCAGGTAGTAGTTTGAGAACAATAATACGAAAAGAACTTCAGCTGAATTTTATGGACTTAAGGCTCAGGGAGATTGACACCAGTGAGTCCATCTATCATCATTCTATCATGCAGGAGGAGCCACATGTCTATGGTGCATCCAACAAAATAAGCAGACTCTTGGATGTCACTACCGCCCGGCTCCGGCTGGGTTACAAGTATCTTTGGCAGGTTAAATCACCACCACCAGATGTAGACCAAACGAAATGTAAACTTTGCCAGATGGATTATTGTCACACCCTGCGTCATTATGTACTGGAGTGCGATAAAATTAATGAATTTAGAAACAACTCACTCAGAAGTGTTCAAGAAATGGCTAAGTATTTTATCCACAGTGGTATATTACAGACCATTCTGGAGAAATACCCTGACTTTGCTAGCTGTAAATAAAGCATTACAACATATGTGCATGTGTGTGTGTGTGTGTGTGTGTGTGTGTGTGTGTGTGTGTGTGTGTGTGTGTGTGTGTGTGTGTGTGTGTGTTTGTGTGTATGTGTATGAGTGTGTGAGTGTGTGTGTGTGTGTGTGTGTGTGTGTGAGAGAGAGACTCAGCAATCAACATTTGCACCAATAACTCACTACAGTTGTGACCGGGTGTGGAAGTGTGAATTGCTCATTACTCTAAAATTTGTTCATGATTGCAGCCATGTATAAACGTAAGTAACCATTCTTACAGTATTCATTACCTTTGTAACTTGTGAGTTCATTACTTTTGTAACTTGTGAGTTCATTACCTTGTACCTAGTTCAGCCATCAAAACTTTGGAGCCCGGTCCCTGGACCCATTGTGTACCTCTGTAATCTTTAAATACCTTTGTAACTTGTCATGATTGTGACTAGACCTACCTGGAGTTCATTACCTTTGTAAGTTGTGAGTTCATTGCCTTTGTAAATTGTGAATTCATTACCTCTGTAACTTGCTCAGCTATCAAAACTTTGAGGCCCAGTCCCTGAACCCATTATGTACCTCTGTAATCTTTTGACTACCGCCCACAGGATGGGTATGGGGTGCATAATAAACATATTAAACTAACTACAGTTTCTCGAGGGTCGTGACAAATTAATTTTGGGTGTGATTTATAGGCCCCCATACCTTGGTAGAGAGTGCAGTAAGCTGCTATGGGACGAAATTCATAAGGCATCTAGATAGGAAAACGTTGTGTTAATGGGAGATTTTAACTTTAGACAAATTGACAGGAACAATACGACAGGAAATCTTGAGTCTAGTGACTTTCTTGGCACGGTTCAGAATTGCTTTGTAGAACAGTTTGTGACAGAACCAACTAGAGGAAACAATCTGCTTGATTTGGCTCTTGCCAACAAAGAATCACTAATTAATAATCTTGAGGTTAATGATGAGCTTGGTTAAAGTGATCACAAATCACTTAGTTTCAATGTATCATGGAATTACCCAGATAACTGCAATCAAATCTCTGTCCCAGTTTTTTGCATGGCCGATTCCATGGGACTGAGAAATTACCTGGGTGGGCTAAATTGGGATGACCTGACTGTGGGTCAGGTAGGTGATCTTGGTTGCCAATATGACGTTTTTCAAAGCATAGTTCTAGCTACCCAGACAACTTTAGTTCCGAGAAGGGAAATTAGATCTAACAAAAATGATCCCAAATGTAAGAACAATACATTAAAACATCTCATTGGTCAAAGAGAGGCATATATGCGTATCAAAAGAGGAGATGGGCAGTTAAGAAATCAATATATTCAATAAAGAGAGAAATAGATAAAGGAATAAGAAAAGCAAGAAGGGATTATGAGGCTAAAGTCGCAAGGGATTCGAAGACTAACCCAAAAGGGTTCTTTCAGGCATACAGAAGTAAGATTAGGGACAAGATAGGTCCACTTAAGAATAACTCAGGTCAGATCACTGACAGTGATAAGGATATGTGTGAAATTTTCAATACTTACTTCCTCTCAGTTTTTCTCCGGGAAAATGCTATCAAAATTCCTGAAATAATAGTTTTATGTAGAACACGACGATTATAAACTACGCACGATTGCTGTAACTACTGACATGGTCCTCAGACAAATAGAGAAATTAAAACCCAACAAATCCCCAGGCCCTGATGAACTGTTTGCAAGGGTGTTAAAGGAATGTAAAGAAGAACTTAGCATACCTTTGGCTAATCTTTTCAATATATCACTACAAACTGGCATAGTGCCTGGTAAGTGGAAAATTGCAAATGAAATACCTATTTACAAGGCAGGTGACAGGTCCTTAGCTTCGAACTATAGACCAATAAGCCTTACCCCCTTAGTAGGAAAATTTATGGAATGAATAACTGCCCTAGCAATTCGTAGCCATCTTGATAGGCATAAATTGATTAATGCATCTCAACACGGTTTTACAAAGGAGCGTTCCTGTCTTACGAATTTACTAACTTTTTCACTAAGGTGTTTGAGGAGGTAGATCATGGTAATGAATATGATTTTTGTGTACATGAACTTCAGTAAGGCTTTCGATAGAGTTCCACATCAGAGGCTATTAAGGAAACTTAAGGCACACGGAATAGGAGAAATTTTTTCCTGGGTAGAGGCATGGCTGACAAATAGGCAGAAGAGAGTTTGGTCAGTGTTGGGCCCTTTGTTGTTCACAGTTTACATAAACGACATAGATGAGAGAATAAATAGCAACATAAGCAAATTTGCTGATGACACCAAATAAGGCCGGCCAATTCATTCTAATGAGGACAATAGAGCACTCCTGGATGATTTGAACAGATTGATGCAATGGTCGGAGAAATGACAGATGCAGTTTAATATTGACAAATGCAAAGTTCTAGATGTTGGACAGGAAAATAACCATGCCACATAAACTAAATAATGTAGATCTTAATGCTACTGATTACGAAAAGGATTTAGGAGTTCTGGTTAGCAATAATCTAAAACGAAGACAACAGTGCTTTAGTGTTCGCAATAAAGCTAACAGAACCCTTGGCTTCATATCTAGAAGTATAAATAATAGAAGTCCTCAGGTTGTTCCTCAACTCTGTATATCCTTGGTTAGGCCTCATTTAGATTATGCTGCACAGTCCTGGTCACCGTACTGCAGAATGGATATAAATGCACTGGAAAACGTACAGAGGAGGATGACAAAGTTGATCCCATGTATCAGAAATCTTCCCTATGAGGATAGACTGAGGGCCCTGAATCTACATTCTCTCGAAAGGCGTAGAATTAGGGGAAATATGATAGAGGTGTATAAATGGGAAACAGGAATATATAAAGGGGATGTAAATAACGTGCTGAAAATTATTATTATATATATATATATATATATATATATATATATATATATATATATATATATATATATATATATATATATATATATATATATATATATATATGTCGTGCCGAATAGGCAGAACTTGCGATCTTGGCTTAAATAGCAACGCTCATCTTGCCATATAGGACAAGTGAAAATTTGTGTATGCAATAATTTCGCCAAAATCATTCTGAACCTAACGAAAAAAATTTATTTCACTGTGTTTGTTTAGTATTAAATTATTGTAACCAAATCTAAAATATATTTAGTTGGGTCAGGCTAAAATAAATTGCGCTTGTTATAATAAGGTTAGGTAAGTTTTCTAAGTTCCTTTTGGTGCAAAATTATAAATTTTTACATCAACCTAAAAGAAAAAAATATATTTTTAAACGTATGAGAAAATTTTAGAAAGGACTTAATTTTAACTGAGTTCTTGCTAATTGACCAGTTTTACATATTCGGCACGACATATATATATATGCAAAACAACCACTCTGAAAGAATAGAGAAATTCCAAGCGCTTTCGTGACTTCTCACATTATCAAGGAACTATGAAAGTCTGGCCAGCACCTCACTATCAGATCCCACAACGGTTAAACACCTGACGCGCGCCGACCCAACTTGGATAGGTCCTTTGCACAACTCACCCACAAACTATTCTACCCAAGAAAATTTAAAAATTATTATTTGTCCAGTGTATTATTAAATTCTTCCCAAATTCTATTAATTATAAATGGATCTAATTTATATAAACCGAAGGAAATATTCATATTATTGTCAAAACTGCTTTTTATGAAACAAGATTCAATTATATTCCTGTCGACCATGGACTTGCTTGATACTACTTTCTCAACTTTTTGAAAATCAATTGGATGGTTAAAATCTCTTACATGAATAAATAGAACATTGGAATCTTGTCCAGTTCTAATGCTATATTTATGTTGTTTTAATCTTAGTTCGAGATTTTTACCAGTTTGACCGTAATAAACTTTATCGCAAATTTTACAAGGAATCTTATAGACACATCCATCAGCATTTTGGGGGGAATTCTTTATCAAAAGTTTTTTTACTGTATCAAGATTTTTGAATACAACTTTAATATTAAAAGTCTTAAGAAGAGAAGGCATATCAACCAAGTTTTCATGGTAAGGGAGAACCAACATATTTTTAGTTGAATAAGGCTGGTTGTCCCTTTTTGGATTGTAAAAAGTATTTCTAGCAACTTTAAAAGATTTATCAATTACATTTCTTGGGTATTTTAAATCATTACCTATTTCATAAATTTTGGATATTTCCTCATCTATGAACTCAGGACTACAAATTCGTAAAGCTCTCAAAAACATTGATGAGAAAACAGACAGTTTGACTCTATCTTGATGCGAGGAATAATAGTGGATATAGGAACAGTTATTTGTAGGTTTTCTGTAAATTTTAAATTTGAATTCATTATTACCCTTAATAATTAAAACATCTAGAAAAGGCAATGAGTTATTTTCTTCAAACTCAACAGTAAAGTTAATAGAATGGGCTAAGCTATTTAATTTTCCAAGGAAATGGTGTATATCTACATTTTTGGGCATAAGACACAAAATATCATCAACATATCTGAACCATTTAGCTCTATTAGGGAGGATTGTGTTAAGCAACATTGTTTCAAAAAATTCAATGTATAGGTTACTAAGACCAGGTGAAAGAGGATTTCCCATTGCCATACCAAACTTCTGAGTGTAAAACTTATCATTAAATACAAATTTTGCATCAACAATGCAAAGTTTAATAAGTTTAATGATAGTAGGAACTGGCAATGGCAAATGATAGTTAACGAGTTCTTCAGATAAGAAACGTAATAAATCATCAACAGGAACTTTCGTAAACAAGGAAGTAACATCAAAACTAACCATGTTAAAATCATTTAAGTCAGTCAGAGAGCTTAATTTATCAACCAAGTCTATGTTGTTTTTAACATTAAAGTTAGAAATTTTGCCAACAATAGGGCTCAAAATATCAACAAGCCATTTGAATAATTTATATGAAACTGACCCTATGGAGCTAATAATTGGTCTGACTGGATTCCCTGGTTTGTGTGTTTTTATTAGTCCATACATGTAAGGTAAAGATGGATTAGTGGAAGTAAATTGTTTGACTAATTCATCTTTGCCTTTCAGTAGAAGTTTTATTGTTTCATTGAAATTGCTGTTAACGGTTTCTAGGGGATTTTTCCTAAGTTTAGAATAAGTTTCAGTATCATCTAAGAGATTATTCATTTTTTCTTGGTAATCATTTTCTTTCATAATTACTATTGCATTTATTTTGTCTGCTTTAGTAAGGCGCAAATTTTTATTGTTATTAAGTGTATCATAAGATTTAAAGAATCTTTGAGGGCAATTGGGAATGTTGGGTTTTAACATAGAGCTATATACCATTCCTTTACTAATATTAATTTCATCAGAAGAACTCGTTAACTATGATTTACCATTGCCAGTTCCTACTATCATTAAACTTATTAAACTTTGCATTGTTGATGCAAAATTTGTATTTAATGATATAAGTTTTACACTCAGAAGTTTGGTATTGCAATGGGAAATCCTCTTTCACCTGTTCTTAGTAACCTATACATGGAATTTTTTGAAACAAGGTTGCTTAACACAATCCTCCCTAATAGAGCTAAATGGTTCAGATATGTTGATGATATTTTGTGTCTTATGCCCAAAAATGTAGATATACACCATTTCCTTGGAAAATTAAATAGCTTAGCCCATTCTATTAACTTTACTGTTGAGTTTGAAGAAAATAACTCATTGCCTTTTCTAGATATTTTAATTATTAAGGGTAATAATGAATTCAAATTTAAAATTTACAGAAAACCTACAAATAACTGTTCCTATGTCCACTATTATTACTCGCATCAAGATAGAGTCAAACTGTCTGTTTTCTCATCAATGTTTTTGAGAGCTTTACGAATTTGTAGTCCTGAGTTCATAGATGAGGAAATATCCAAAATTTATGAAATAGGTAATGATTTAAAATACCCAAGAAATGTAATTGATAAATCTTTTAAAGTTGCTAGAAATACTTTTTACAATCAAAAAAGGGACAACCAGCCTTATTCAACTAAAAATATGTTGGTTCTCCCTTACCATGAAAACTTGGTTGATATGCCTTCTCTTCTTAAGACTTTTAATATTAAAGTTGTATTCAAAAATCTTGATACAGTAAAAAAACTTTTGATAAAGAATTCCCCCCAAAATGCTGATGGATGTGTCTGTAAGATTCCTTGTAAAATTTGCGATAAAGTTTATTACAGTCAAACTGGTAAAAATCTCGAACTAAGATTAAAACAACATAAATATAGCATTAGAACTGGACAAGATTCCAATGCTCTATTTATTCATGTAAGAGATTTTAACCATCCAATTGATTTTCAAAAAGTTGAGAAAGTAGTATCAAGCAAGCCCATGGTCGACAGGAATATAATTGAATCTTGTTTCATAAAATGCAGTTTTGACAATAATATGAATATTTCCTTCGGTTTATATAAATTAGATCCATTTACAATTAATGGAATTTGGGAAGAATTTAATAATACACTGGACAAATAATAATTTTTAAATTTTCTTGGGTAGAATAGTTTGTGGGTGAGTTGTGCAAAGGACCTATCCAAGTTGGGTCGGCGCGCGTCAGGTGTTTAACCGTTGTGGGATCTGATAGTGAGGTGCTGGCCAGACCCCTTATATAGCTTCCTTGGATGCTTTACTTTCATAGTTCCTTGATAATGTGAGTAGTCACGAAAGCGCTTGGAATTTCTCTATTCTTTCAGAGTGGTTGTTTTGCATATTCTGAAATCACCTGTTTACTGTGATCTTATTGCATATATATATATATATATATATATATATATATATATATATATATATATATATATATATATATATATATATATATATATATAATGAAAGGAATTCGCAAGAGCAGGCGAAATATACACAAACACTGATCTCTGGCTGAAGGAGACTCAAACCTACGAACTTTTGAACAAGGTACGCAGTGCTATATCTTTCTCACCACACTGGACCAATACCTTGGCGCCTAGCACAATGCTAGACGTTGATCCAAGGCAGCCAGCTTTCAGAGAGAAGGCTTACAGCTTACTTTCTTTTCAGCCTTACTAGAGATTTTAACAATGCATTGTTAATATATATATATATATATATATATATATATATATATATATATATATATATATATATATATATATATATATATATATTAGAGACCAAGAGAAGTGTAGGAGATAGACTCCTCATTTTATATCCAGTGTCCTAACATTATATAAGTATATATTTAGCTAAATTTTACTAGTAAAGATTTAACATTTTTGTTATTTGTCTTTGCAATTCCGAATTATTACAATTTCTTGTTAAGGAACCATAAACACGCCTTCTGTTAAACGAGAATAAATTACCTTAGCTCTCTATCATGCTTTGGAAAAGTTTTAAGAAGAAGAGTTTTGTAACACTGTGTAAAGACAGCAATAAAGCAGAAATAATATCTTTAATGTAAAAAATAATAGCAGCAACTCTGTAGGAACAGC
The DNA here is from genome assembly GCF_038502225.1 of Cherax quadricarinatus. Taxonomy (NCBI): domain Eukaryota; kingdom Metazoa; phylum Arthropoda; class Malacostraca; order Decapoda; family Parastacidae; genus Cherax; species Cherax quadricarinatus. Next base: position 51,073,320 of record NC_091300.1, read on the forward strand.
GGTAATACTCTCAATCGGTAATTATATCAATAATACTGTTTTACATTAATAATAGAAATAAAGGAGCTATACTGTAATTAACGCAAAAATAACAGCTATAAAACCGTTATGCACTAATAATGAAAACGGTATGAATT
>NC_091300.1:51080956-51110956 GCF_038502225.1 Cherax quadricarinatus
AGATTAGTGCAATAGCTGGACGACCAGGCAGGGATAACAGGGAAAGCTCTAAAGTGGATCAGGGAATACTTGTCAGGAAGACAACAGCAAGTCATAGTACGTGGCAAGGTGTTAGAGTGGGCGCCGGCAACGAGCGGAGTGCCACAGGGGTCAATCCTAGGATCGGTGCTGTTTCTGGTATTTGTGAAAGACATGACGGAAGGAATAGACTCCGAAGTATCCCTGTTTGCAGATGATGTGAAATTGATGAGAAGAATTCAATCAGACGAGGACCAGGCAGAACTATAGAGGGATCTGGACAGGTTGCAGGCCTCAGCCAGCAACTGGCTCCTGGAGTACAACCCCACCAAGTACAAAGTCATGAAGATTGGGAGGGGCAAAGAAGACCACAGACGGAGTACAGCCTAGGGAGCAGAGCCTACAAACCTCACTAAAGAGAAAAGAGTCTTGTGAGTATAACACTGGGCATATCTCCTGAGGTGCACATCAACCAAATAACTGCGGCAGTATATGGACACCTGGCAAACTTAAGAACATGCATTCCGACATCTTAATAGGGAGTCATTCAGGACCCTGTACACTGTGTACGTTAGGCCCATATTGGAGTATGCAGTGCCAGTTTTGAACCCTCACCTAGCCAAGCATGTATGGAAACTAGAAAAAGTGCAAAGGTTTGCAACAAGACAGGAGAGGTTAAGGGAAATCGACCTGACGACACTGGAAGAGAGGAGAGATAGGGGGGATATGACAAAGACATATAAAATACTGAAAGGAATTGAAAAGGTGGACAGAGACATGATGTTCCAGAGATGGGACACAGCAACAAGGGGTCACAGTTGGAAGTTGAAGACTCAGATGAACCTCAGGGATGTTAGGAAGTATTTCTTCAGTCAGAGAGTTGTCAGGGAGTGAAATTGTCTGGGAAGTGATGTAGTGGAGGCAGGATCCATACATAGCTTCAAGAAGAGGTATGATAAAGCTCATGGAGCCCAAGAGTGACCGAGTAGCGGCCAGTGAAGAAGCGGGCCTGGAGCTCTGACTGGACCCCTGCAACCACAACTAGGTGAGTACAACTAGGTGATACACACACACACATACACACACAGACACACACACACACACACACACACACACACACACACACATACATACACACACAGACACACACACACACACACACACACACACACACACACACACACACGCACACACACACACACACACGCACACACACACACACACACACACACACGTACACACACACCGCTGGAAGTTAAAATCCTAGATGAGCCACAGGAATGTTAGGAAGTATTTCTTCACTCTGAGTCGTCGAGAAATGGAATTATTTTGTTGAGGAAATGGTGGAGGCAGGCTCCATACGTAGTTTTAAGAGCAGATACGACAGAGCCCACGAGGTTAAGTGGGAGTGAATCTGGAAAGTGGCAAATTAAGAGGCGGAGCCAGGAGCTGAGAATGGGCCCCGCAACCACAAACAGGTGAGCATAAATGAGTACACACAAGGGAGTGAATTTGGCAAGCAGTAAGTATAGAGGCGGGACCAGAGTTAATGATCGATCCCTGCAAATATATGTAGATGAGTATATATAAGTGAGTACACAGAATTACCTCATGTGGGGGACCAGTAACTTAAAGGGCGTAGATGGTGGAGGTGATGATGGAAAACTGTATACACCAACAACCAGAGAGAGAGGGAAGAGATGAACCAGCAAGACTTGGCCAAGTATTTACCATAATTGCATCTGCTATGGGTAAAAAAAATATAGGAGAGGACTCTTGAAGCTAGCGACCGTGTATTACTGAATTTTGAATACGTTGTGGAAATAAACGTTCAGGGAAGACTAGCCGGTGAGGGACAGTAGAACTCAGACTTCAGTAGAGGAAATCTCTGAAGGATTAGAGAATTAGTGAATGCAGTGCATTGGGAAAGAGAAATGTAAGGAAAGATAATCAATGAAATAATATAATACTTGCGGGAAAGTGCAGGGAAGCAGAGTCTTCATACACAGAAAAATAGAATAAAATTGTAAAATTAAAAGGAGCCTATAGTTCAACTAGAGATGAAGAGAGAAAAAAAATATAAAAAATGAAAGATCATGGAAAAAAGTAAAGAAAGCTTTGATCATAAAAAAAGGAAAATGAGCAGAAAAGCCAGAAAACGAATATTCAAGAAAGAAAAAAGATGAACGACAATGCAAGAGTTACAAGGCAGCAAAAGCCAAGTCTAAGCCGATATACCAGGTAGTAAAACTGAAGAAGGAATGAAAGCTTACATGAAAAGACGAGAAAGTCTGTGCGGAATTGAACAAACGATAAAAAAGATGTTCTCAGTGGAAACTGGGCGCCATCAAAGAATCAAAGAGAATGGATATGCACCACTGGGTCTTGGGCAGTGGACACCATACGTACAACAGGATAAAAGATGACTTTTTTTTTTTTTGATGAGCCGGATACATCAAAAGCAATGGGGTTACAATGCATCCTGCAAGAGGAAGCAGAAGTAGTGTCTCATCAACTTGCAAAAATGTATAATATATCAACTGATACGTGACAATTGCCAGAGATCTGGAAGACAATGATGAGCTAACCAACAGAAAAGTATTACTGACGCGCATGCTACGTTAAGCAATACAGAAGATAATCGGAGGAAGAGTATTGGAGCACTCGAACTTAAGTCCTCTCAAAACATTAACCAAAATGAGTATTAAAATGGCAAATGTTGCCTCAGGAAATTGCTAAAGCTCCATGACAAACAGAAGTGAAGAAGGAGAGAGAAAGGAACTGGTGGACTGCAACAACCCATTCTCCGAGCATTTAAGCTGATTCTTTACATACAGTCTGCAGCACATTTCTAAGCTGGGTTAAGCTAGGTTGTCTTCTATCCATAAAAATAACAAATTATAACATGCCACAACGAAAAACTATAAATATAAGATAAAAGAAAAAGGCATTGCGAACAAGAAATGTTCACCCATTGTGCAGGGCCTGAGAAAAGCAGTTAGGCTTCAGCTGTATTAGGTGCCCTGAACTGTCACTTATTTGACTGGTTTTACAACAGTCAGATAAGTGACCGGATGCGACTGTATATTCTTTGACTGTAAGAAAGCTGTATTTCTCAAGAGATTGAGACAAAATCTTAAAGAACAAACCAGGATCAAAGAGATGTCAGAAACGGGAAGTGCAAGAGGTGTTTCTAATAAATGTGAATGACGTACCAGATTAGATTGAATTAAATGCATCCTTGTAGGCTGATGATGTAAGATTAATGATGAGAATAAGCGATGAGGCAAGCAAATGCTACAGAAGAACTTGGAGTAACTGCAAGATTGGTCAGACCAGTGCTCCTTGAATTTGAACCCATCAAATGCAACGTTATGCTAATTAAGAAGTGGTAGGAAGACCGACAAGTGAGTATTGACATGGGCGGGGGGAGGGGGAAGAGGCTGTAAACCTCATTCAAGGAGAAAGAACTAGGGATGAGAATAATACTCAGGCACATAGAGGTACACATCAACCTAATAACCATGCAACAAATGCTCGTTTAGCAAAGAGTACCTTTCAGGAATTTCATCTTAGTCATTCACAGCGCTATGTACGACATTTGTTAGGCTTATCTTGAAGTATGCAGCACCAGCATGGAACCCACACAAAAGGAAGAACATGCTGAGAAATAAAGCGAGACTAGACCAAGAGCTAAAAGAAAATAATCATGGGGAGAGGCTAACGGAAGTGAACCTGACAACATTAAAAGATAGACGAACCGGAAGATAACTGATATCGACATACAAAATAATCAAAAGACTTCAGAGTGAACAGAGATACACTCTTTGAGAGGCGGTAAACGGGTACACGAGGTGACCTTGGAAGCTAAAGAAAAATATGAGTCACAATGATGTCAGAAAGTATTTATTCAGCCTCAAAGTGATCGGGAAGTGGAATGATTTTGGCAATGATGTACTGGGAGCATACTGTGTACCATACATAGTTTTAGGTAAGACAGCCAACGAGGCAAAAAGAGTATATCTGGCCGGTGGCATGCTAAAAGGCAGAGCCAGGGGCTAAGACTCGACCCTGGCAACCACAAATAAATGAATACACACACGCACACACACACACACACACACACACACACACACACACACACACACACACACACACACACACACACACACACACACACACACACACACACACATACTCTCAAACACAAATAATCACTTGTCGAATTTGTTTCACTCAGAACTCAAAAATGCTCTTTCCAGTCGGCTAAAATATTTCCCGAAAACAGACCAAATTTAAGGAACAATTTGCATGCTCAGGTGCCATATGACGAGAGTTGCTACAACTATTCCCAGCATCGTGGAATAGCTGGGATAACTTCCATAATTTCAGTGGCGTAGCTTTAACCGGTGCCTAAAAATTCGTCGATTCGACAGAGTAAAATTCAAATGTAGATAGAAATTTAGGCATTGAATGCATTAAATAAGGGGATTAGTAATTCTGACCAGTTTCAATCTTCAATTGTTGATGAATTTTAGGATCTGAGTAAGACTCGTTAAGTATCCTTTGCCTGGTCGCAAATATGTTGTGGTAAAATAGTAAATAAAATCTTGGAATCATTGGAATTCGTGTCATAAATGAAGAATGACTCATCTGATCGGCTTCAAATTTTCACAATTGGCATGACTTCTTGAAAACAAGTCTCATATTGCTATTGGGTAGCTTAAATCTTCTGAATGGCTTCCGTGTTCTGTCCAAAAAATTTAGTCTGAGAAAGTGCAAATTTGAAATTTTACTGGAAGAGTGAAAAAAAAAAATTAAAATATTTGAAATCAAATCAACTACTAGGATGCTGGGTAAATTTCTCAACGTATTAGTTCACTATGCCACATGCTACAAACATCATGTGCCCAGCAAGGACACTGAGTGTGCCACTTCTAACGTGAGCACATTTGTGTCCATGGTCCATGGATGGCTACAGAAACTGATTTCACTCTCCTCCTAGTAGCGTTCTACCCCCTTCCCCCCCCCAATAAGAAAGGAAGCCTGTGTTTGTTTTTACCGTATCATAAACATGCAAGATTTCAGGTACGTCTTTCTGCTTCTACTTACACTTAGGTCACACTACACGTACATGTACATGTTTTTGTATACACTCTTCTGAGTGTGTATACAAAAACTATTAAGAATTTATCTTAACAGTTGTTGGTCTTAGTGCTTTTCATTTCATATCCATGGGGAAGTGGAATAAGAATCTTTCCTCCATAAGCCATGCGTTTTGTAAAAGTCAACTAAAATGCCGGGAGCAATGGGCTAGTAACCTCTTTTCCCGTATAGCTTACTAAAAAGAAAAATATGAAAACCGTCAAAGTGGGATGTGTGAATTTGCGAGGATGTTGTGCGGATGATTAGAAAGAGATGATTTTGGATGTTATGAATGAGAAGCTGGATGTCCTGGCTTTAAGTGAAACAAAGCTTTAGCGAGGAGAAATAAATGGGATTAGGTCAGGAGTTTCAAATAGAGTTAGAGCTAAAGAAGGAACAGCAGTCATGTTGAACGATAAGTTATGGCAGGAAAAGAGGGAATATAAATACTTAAATTCAAGGATTGTGTGAAATAAAATAAGGGTTGGATGTGAAAAGTGGGTTATAGTAAATGTTTATGCACCTGGAGAAGAGAGAAGTGTAGAAAAAAGAGAGAGATTTTAGGAACCAAGTGTGAGAGTACTTGTGGCTGGGGATCTCAATGCTAAAGTAGGTGAAAATGTTGTGGAGGGAATAGTAGGTAAATTTGGGGTACCATGGGCAAATGAAAATGGGGAACCTTTGTGCTTACGTAGAAAAAGGTTTGGTAATAAGTAATACATATTTGATGAAAAAGAGGATAAATAAGTATACAAGGTATGATATAGCACGTGATGAAAGTAGTTTGTTAGATTATGTATTGGTGGATAAAAGGTTGATGGGTAGGCTTCAGGATGTACATGTTTATAGAGGGGCAATGGATATATCGTATCATTATTTAGCTGTAGCTACAGTTAGAGTAAGAGATAGATAGGTTAAAAGGAAAACGACAACAGCAAGTATGAGAGAGGTGAAAGTGTTTAAACTAAGGGAGGAGGAAGTTAGGGTGTGCTGTAAGCAACTATTGGCAGAAAGGTGGGCAATGCAAGTATGAGTAGTGGGGGGGTTGAAGAGGGTTGGGATAGTTTTAAAAATGCAGTACTAGAATGTGGGACAAACGTTTGTTGTTATAGGAGGGTGAGTGCAGGAGGAAAGAGGAGTGATTGGTGGAATGATGAAGCAAAGGGTGTGATAAAAGACAAAAAGGTAGCTTGCGAGAGGATTTTACAAAACAGAAGTGCTGTAAGAAGAGCAGAGTATATAGATAGTAAAAGAAAGGTGAAGAGAGTGGTGAGAGAGTGCAAAAGCAGAGCAGATGAAAGAGTGGGAGAGGCACTGGCAAGACATTTTGCTGAAAATAAGAAAAAAAATAGGAGATAAACATGTTAAGAAAGCTTAGAGAACGAATGGATTTGTCAGTTAAAAACAGAGTAGGGGAGTTAGTAGATGGGGAGCTGGAGATATTGGGTAGATGGCAGGAATATTTTGAGGAACTTTTAATTAAATGTCGATGATGAAAGGGAGGCGGTAATTTCATGCACTGGTGAGGGAGGTAAAATATCTTTTAGGAGTGAAGAAGAGCAGGGGAGGTGCGTGAGGCATTACATAGAATGAAAGGGGGTAAAGCAGCAGGGACTGAAGGGATCATGACAGAAATGTTAAAAGCAGGGGGGGATATTGTGTTGGAGTGATTGGTATTTTTGTTCAATAAATGTATGAAAGAGGGGAAGGTACCTAGGGACTGACAGGGGGACAAAAGAGATTGTAAAAATTATAGGGGAATAAGTTTACTGAGTATACCAGGAAAAGTATAAGTAGAGTTATTATTGAAAGAATTAGAGGTAAGACAGAGAGTAGGACTGCAGATGAACAAGGAGGCATTAGAGTGGGTAGGGGATGTGTAGCTCAATTATTTATACTGAAACATGTATGTCAACAGTATTTAGGTAAAGGTAGGGAAGTTTTCATTGCATTTATGGATTTAGAAAAGGCATATGATAGAGTGGATAGCGGAGCAATGTGGCAGATGTTGCAAGTGTATGGAATAGGTAGTAAGTTACTAAATGCTGTAGAGTTTTTATGAGGATAGTGAAGCTCAGGTTAAGGTGTGTAAGAGGGAGATTACTTCCCGGTAAAAGTAGGTCTTAGACAGGGATTTGTAATGTCACCATGGTTGTTTAATATATTTATAGATGGGGTTGTAAAAGAAGTAAATGCTAGGGTGTTGGGGAGAGGAGTGGGATTAAATTATGGGGAATCAAGTACAAAATGGGAGTTGACACAGTTACTTTTTGCTGATGATACTGTGGTTATGGGAGATTCTAAAGAAAAGTTGCAAAGCTTAGTGGACGAGTTTGGGAGGTTGTGTAAATGAAGAAAGTTGAAAGTGAACATAGATAAAAGTAAGGTGATGAGGGTATTAAATGATTTAGATAAAGAAAAATTCGATATCACATTGGAGAGAAGGAGTATGGAAGAAATGAATGTTTTCATATATTTTGGAGTTTACTTGTCAGTGGATGGGTTTAAGAAAGATGAGGTTTACCATAGAATTGATGAAGGAAAAAAGGTGAGTGATGCTTTGAGGTATCTGTGGAGACAATAAACGTTATCAATGAGGGCATAGAAGGGAATGTATGAAAGTATAGTGGTACCAACACTCTGATATGAGTATGAAGCTTGGGTTGTAAATGCTGCAGCGAGGAGGCAGTTGGAGGCAGTGGAGATGTCCTGTCTAAGGGCAATGTGTGGTGTAAATATTATACAGAGAATTCGAAGGTGTGGAGTTAATGAAAGTATTAGTCAGAGGGCTGAAGAGTGGCTGTTGAGGTGGTTTGGTCATTTAGAGAGAATGGATGAAAGTGAAATGACATGGAGAGCGTATAAATCTGTAGGGGAAGGAAGGCGGGGTAGAGGTCGTCCTCGAAAAGGTTGGAGGGAGGGGGTAAAGGAGGTTTTGTGGGCAAGGGGCTTGGACTTCCAACAAGCGTGTGTGAGTGTGTTAGATAGGAGTAAATGGAGACGAATGCTTTTTGGGGCTTGACGAGCTGATGGAGTGTGAGCAGGGTATTATTTAGCGACGGGATTCAGGGAAACCGGTTGTTATAGATTTAGCCGGACTTGAGTCCTGGAAATGGGAAGTACAATGTCTGCACTTTAAAGGAGGGTTCTGGGATATTGACAACTTGGAGGGACTTCTCAACTTTCATATCTAAGCGCCTCTGCAAAGACAATGATTATGTATGAGGTGAAAGTGTTGAATGATGATGGAAGTATTTTCCTTTTGGGATTTTCTTTCTTTTTGGGCCACCCTGCCTCGGTGGGAGACGGCCGAATAGGTAAAACTTGCGAATTTAGCTTAAATAGCAACGCTCTTCTTTCCGAATAAGGCAAGCGAGAATTTGCCTATGCAATAATATATTTCATTATGTATGTTTACAATAACATTATTGTGAACTTATATAAAATATATTTAGTTGGATTTGGCTAAATTAAATTGCGTTTGTTTTAATAAGGTTATGTAAGTTTCTTTGGGTTCTTTTGGTACAAAAACATTAATTTTTCTATTAACTTAAATGAAGAAATATATCTTTAATTGTATAAAAGAAAATTTTAGAAGAGACTTAATTTTAAATTAGTTCTTGCTAATTGACAAGTTTTACTTATTATGCACGACACACACACACACACACACACACACACACACACACACACACACACACACACACACATATATATATATATATATATATATATATATATATATATATATATATATATATATATATATATATATATATATATATAAATTTTGCTTCCGTTTGACTTGTTAAGAGTGGCTCCTCTTATAGGCTACAAAGTTTCAACACTCGTGTATGTTGGTAGGTAAGACACATAGGCAACATTTAGGCAACTTTATTCCGAAACGTTTCGCCTACACAATAGGCTTCTTCAGTCGAGTACAGAAAGTAGGCAGGAGCAGTAGAGACGTGAAGACGATGTAATCAGTCCATCAGCCTTCAAGTCGTAGGTTTGAGGTTGTCAGTCCATCAGCCTGGAGAATTTCTGTTCCAATGTCTGGAACTGAAGATCAAGCGAGCGACAGTGTTGAGACTTAAATACTGTCGGATGGAGAGGTGCAGAGTAGTAGTAGTGAGAATGTAGCCACTGAGAGGTCTGACAAGGCAACACAATGGCATCTTCGTACAGAAGAGAAAACGCCTTGGACAACTTTTTCAAGGGAGAATCATTTGATCTGAGAGGGATGTGACCTCTCAGTGGCTACATTCTCACTACTACTACTCTGCACCTCTCCTTCCGACAGTATTTGAGTCGCTTGATCTTCAGTTAGTTCCAGACATTGTAACATAACTTCTCCAGGCTGACGGACTGACAACCTCAAACCTACGACTTGAAGGGTGATGGACTGATTACATCGTCTTCACATATCTACTGCTTCAGCCTGCTTTCTGTTCTCGACTGAAGAAGCCTACTGTGTAGGCGAAACGTTTCGGAATAAAGTTGCCTAAATGTTGCCTATGTGTCTTACCTACCAACCTGTCGGTATTGTATACCATTTTGATGTTCACTCGTGTATGTTTTTACGATGAAGGTTAGTATATATAATGAAGTACGTAGATGCCATTTTACCACTTTTATTCTCGGAAAGGTGTTGTATAATTTTACCATACTGCATTATTTTGTCTTGATGAAATTAAGAGTCTCCAAGGAATTAGATATATTTTTTTTTTTTTTGGAATATTAATGCTTCCCGTGCCACAGGCATCATTTATCCCACATGGAATTAGCGCTTTCCTTTGATTATAATATAATTGTGAACGGCAGCAAGATTCAGTGGATGAAGCATCCTAGGAAATGGATGCAACTTTTCATAGATTTAGGCTGCGTAGGCGCAGATCTTGTGAAAATCTGTGTAGTAACTGGAAAATGCATCTTCTGGTCAACTCTGAATTTATAGTGTTGATGTGTTTTCCACAAAGGAAACAATCTCTTGATGTTTTGTTGGGTATGTTAATTTGTGCCAATTTTGCTGGTGAATTTGGTTATTGTGAAATAATTAGAGAATGTTTCTTTTGATCAGAAATTCGTTCGACTTTATTTAGTTATCCTCGGTTAAATCAGCTTAATGTTCTTTTATGTGTGCTCAAGACCATTGTTAAATATTTGCATTTCACCTACACTTAGATTACATAAGACTTACTTTCTTGCTAAATAAGAAAGTAAGAAAGTTTGGATTGATTTTGGCTTGTGTAGGTCTCAGTTCGCAATTTTTATAGAAATTGGAAAATTTTATATACTGCTTTTCCTGCAAATATTTCTGTGTCGCATTTGATTACCTTCAACACTTTCATGTTGATAACTTGATACTACAACTTCAGAGCTGCTTCAGGCTTAGCATCACTATGTATTTTTGGATACTGGTCATTTTGGTCTCTCTGAAAATTTGAATTAGATACGGGCTGTGAATGTTCTAATCTAGTAACATCCAAAATTGAAGAAATTTGGACATTACTTTCCATTTATGATGACTCGTGAGACACTTTTGATTTCCTTCACATTCATGAGGCTAATACACAACTGCATTATCAACTTGTCCCCCAAAGGGAACTGTTGTTATGAATTACGAGGATACATGTCTCGGGTAGCACAGCGACTGAAATACATGCAGTTCCTAATTATGACATGATTTTTATATATAGGTATAATCGACACATATGGACAAGCTTAAATTCCTTGCAGCAAATGTTTAACTCAGGAGGGGCGTTTTTAAATCATATGAAAGATACACCAAAATAGGAGCTCATGTGTCTCCAGTGGGGAAGTAGGAAGAAAATGGAAGAGAACTCAGTTAACGGGAGGGACTTGAACCTACGGTGAGTCTTAAAACTCACAGGTCAGTGCATTCTCGTTGTTACTATTTCGTGATTCAAGAAGAAGAGAGTTGGAAAGAAGGGAAAGCGAAAGATAGTGTCAAAGGTATGGTAAAACATAGAAATGTCTTTTATGGTATCATGTTAATTAGTTTCTCTTCGCTCAGTAATGTTTACATTGGATCCATATAAAGTTCTGCAGACAATAGTGAACTACAGTCATACGTTTTCTTCACAAAAAGTTCATTCTTGAGTGCCTAGTCACTTGTAATACAGTGAACAACAGAACTATAATGCATTTACCAATGCTGCACCTATTGTGATACCATTGAACATTACGAAGGCGTGTTTAGTATAGTTCTACCTCTTGACTCACGAAATCGTAATGACACGATTGCAAACAAACTATACCGCGGGCGAAAATAGAATCCGCGATTAGAGAGTCATAATACTCCAGACTGACCCGCTAGCAACTAGGCCAACCTAGATGGACGAATGTTATTGTAGCCATCTTGCCCAGTGGCTAGCGCGTCGGTCTGGAGTTTTATGACTTGCTGATCGCGGGTTCAATTCCCTCCCGTAGTATGGTTCTACCTCTAGCAAAACAACTCGTAGGAGATACACTCATTAACAGCCTTGTCGGTAGTACCTGACGTACATCAATGATGCTTATGATTCTTACCTAAGAAATTATTAACAAGAGCAGATATAACTCATGTATAATGTGTATTTAACTTACGTATAATTCCATTCAAATGTTATTTATTCCTTTATTTTCCTTTGTTATTTATTCCTTTGTTTAATATTTCTCTTAAATATGGTGTAAATCGGAGAATTTACAGATACCTAGGTCTTGGCAAATTTCAAAGACGTTGAGTAAGTTAGAAGCCTCTGATGCTCTACTGGTGCAGTTGACCAGTAAACTGGATATTTAGCGGCTGGAGATATCCAGCTCAGTGTTTATGGATTGACTGGAGCCATTCTGGACGATGTATATGTAGTTATAAACCGGTAATATATCTGTAACTTGTTTTGAGAATTTATCAACTTCGTAGTTCGATGCGAGGGAAGGGTTCCCTGGGAACTACTCAATAAACCAGATTATTGGTACCCAACAGCCATCACAGCTTCAGCTGTGAGACACCGTCTCCGGTAATTAGTCTGTTTCCTAATTTCAGCCTTTGTTTTTTTTGGCAATACTTATTGTGTCTGCTAAAAGAATGCTGAAAAGTCTTGAGCCAAAGGTCTTAACACAGTGTTCCCTAACAGTGACTGTAACTCTCTTGCTCTTCACTGGCAACAGATTTTTCACACTTACCGTATCTCTCACTCTAGATAAGAAATGTTTATAACTATGTCCCTAATTTTTAAAGTGGTGACCGGTAAGCCAGCGGAAGGCCTCGGCCAGATGACTACAAGCTGCAACGGCAGGTCATCATCTGACTAATACCCACGTCAGGAAACACTCTTCCTGTTTCCTAACAAAACGATGTGGTCTCACTCTAGTACTTGTTATGGTAGTTTGCCTATTAGCAAAACTGATGCTCGAATATCTTCAACGCAAAGTTACGAGTGATCGCATTTATTTCCCAGAGAGAACATTCCGACAGCTTAGAATTGATCCACGTTGTTTATATTTTCCAGATTCCACGCGAGGACAGAATATCAATGTATTTCCTTATCTTTATGTTTCGTCTACCTTAAGAATAGATGCGTGTACAATTTTTTTTCATAATTCAGTGTCTCATATTTCCAAACTTTAAAATTTGGATTTTAGTTGTATTCAAAGGTTTGGTCAACGAGAGTAATAATTCTAGATTTCTTACCCTTTCGCTAAATTCTACTAGATTCACCGCGTCTTGTACTCTGTGTTCGTTGTAGTGTCATGTTGTTCTGCAATTGTCCAATGGAAGATTTTGGTAATGTGTGATTCGTAGCTTGCCATTATCATGAACTAAGGCTATTTTAATGGTACCATTGCTCTCGTTCACAAAAGACGAAAGTAAACATTAATTCTCAACCTCATCCGTTTCTATGATGATAAAAGCGAGTGAAGATGCCATGACAGGGTCTGCTTCACGTTACCGTTAATCTGTGTAAATCAACTATTACCCCATGGTCACATTAGTTAGATTTCTGTTGAAAGTCTGTGTGAAAACATCATTATTTTGAGCTGTTTCAGTGCCTCCATGATTCAATAAGACTATACTTAGACAAAAAAAAATAATCTTGCTTCTCGAAAGCCCACATTACGTGGCTGGTTAATTGAGCTCCATTTTGTCTATAAAACTACAGATTTCTTAGCACACTTTCAGTGGTTTGTGATATTTGATGCTAGTATTTACAATTATTACGCCGCTTCCTTTATGAAATAAGACTAAGTCTGCAATTGTTAAGTCCTAACGGATCTCATTTAAATCTTAGTTCTTTCTATTTAATATACTGAGCACCTATGATTAGTACTATTTTCCATTTCTTTATAAAAATAACATCCGGAAATAGTGCTATGACGCAGAGTGTATGAGCATGCTTTCAATTTTTTTTCAAGTATATGTGAGATTTGCGATAATATTCGATGCTTACTAAGGTGAAAAATGCACTGCGATGCTTATACAGTAGTTTTGAAAGCATTTGCAAGAATTATTCTGCATTCAGTTCCAAGCTGCGTTTAGTATTTTTTTTCTCACGGGTGAGAGGGATAGACAAAGAAGGGAGGAGGGATTATGGTATGAGGGGGAGGGAGAAAGGAAGAGAAGAGAGAAAAAGAAACAGGAAGAGGAGAGAGAGAGAGAGAGAGAGAGAGAGAGAGAGAGAGAGAGAGAGAGAGAGAGAGGAAGGAAGAGGGAGGAAGAGAAGAAAGTGTAGTCCGCCCCTTTTGATTTGCGTGTGTGTGACGGGCGATTAAAATACTCATGACTCTCAAAGTGTACAGACTGGTACTATTAATGTTTGCTCTCTTATGCCCTATGATACTCACTCTGGCAGTTGCGTATGAAGCTTGTTCCCACTACGCTCTCATCCTACACATTTCTTTTTCTTACCCCCTGAAAACGGACCTTTAAGCCAAGCTTGTAACTTTAGGAAAGATTAAAATACTTTAGGAAAAATGGGAGTTCAGTGGCTAGTATTGCCATGGAAATGCGGTGATAACAAATCTTGGACTCATCTGAGTACTAATTAAATGAAAATCATAATTATTTGCCTGATATAAAGAAATTAAAGACAACCAACAATTATAATTTTCCCATATGCATTTAATCAGGAAATATTTATTTATTAAAAATACTTTTCACTGCTCACAACGCGAAACACTCTACAATAATACGAAACTTGGAAACACTGTAACAGATCAGCTCATTAGATTCGTTTTTTATTTTTATCAGACCTAACAAGATATCCTCTACTAAAAATGAATGGGCTACCACTTCGTGTCACAAAACTTTATTCACAGCTGAAATAAGTTATACAACATGCTAATAATTACAATTGAGGTAAATGGCTGTGAAGGCTCTGGGAGGCCGTACCCCGGTGTTCTCCCGGGCCTCCGTGCACCCCCGTGCCTCCTTACATTTCCCGTGGTTAATGGCGTGCCTGAAGACTTCAAAAATATTTCCAGACCTGGTCGTGGACCGGGCCGCGGGGGCGTTGATCCCCGGAATGCCCTCCAGGTAGGTAGTCGTCACTGCGGCTCATCTATTTTCTTCGTTTTCGTGTATTACATGACTTCTTGTTTTCTATTTTTTTTTTCCTTGAGCCTTTCTCTTTCCCACATCTCTTCGCTTTAATACCTTAAGCGTTGTAATCATGTCTTCCACGCTCGTCAAGTTCCGTTCCATTACTTTCTTTTTTGTAATATATATTCATCATTTTTAGGATTACTTTGGTTGCAAACCTCTGATGCATTTCGAGGTTCTGAAGATGTTTATTGCCTGGGGCTCGACGCTGGAGATGCGTGCTCTCTGATTAATGAAACATATGTCATGTTGTATAAAGGCAAAGGGGATAAAAGAGAGTGCAAAAATTATAGGGGGATAAGTCTGTTGAGTGTACCTGGTAAAGTGTATGGTAGAGTTATAATTGAAAGAATTAAGAGTAAGACGGAGAATAGGATAGCAGATGAACAAGGAGGCTTTAGGAAAGGTAGGGGGTGTGTGGACCAGGTGTTTACAGTGAAACATATAAGTGAACAGTATTTAGATAAGGCTAAAGAGGTCTTTGTGGCATTTATGGATTTGGAAAAGGCGTATGACAGGGTGGATAGGGGGGCAATGTGGCAGATGTTGCAAGTGTATGGTGTAGGAGGTAGGTTACTGAAAGCAGTGAAGAGTTTTTACGAGGATAGTGAGGCTCAAGTTAGAGTATGTAGAAAAGAGGGAAATTTTTTCCCAGTAAAAGTAGGCCTTAGACAAGGATGTGTGATGTCACCGTGGTTGTTTAATATATTTATAGATGGGGTTGTAAGAGAAGTAAATGCGAGGGGTCTTGGCAAGAGGCGTGGAGTTAAAAGATAAAGAATCACACACAGGGTGGGAGTTGTCACAGCTGCTCTTTGCTGATGACACTGTGCTCTTGGGAGATTCTGAAGAGAAGTTGCAGAGATTGGTGGATGAATTTGGTAGGGTGTGCAAAAGAAGAAAATTAAAGGTGAATACAGGAAAGAGTAAGGTTATGAGGATAACAAAAAGATTAGGTGATGAAAGATTGAATATCAGATTGGAGGGAGAGAGTATGGAGGAGGTGAACGTATTCAGATATTTGGGAGTGGACGTGTCAGCGGATGGGTCTATGAAAGATGAGGTGAATCATAGAATTGATGAGGGAAAAAGAGTGAGTGGTGCACTTAGGAGTCTGTGGAGACAGAGAACTTTGTCCTTGGAGGCAAAGAGGGGAATGTATGAGAGTATAGTTTTACCAACGCTCTTATATGGGTGTGAAGCATGGGTGATGAATGTTGCAGCGAGGAGAAGGCTGGAGGCAGTGGAGATGTCATGTCTGAGGGCAATGTGTGGTGTGAATATAATGCAGAGAATTCGTAGTTTGGAAGTTAGGAGGAGGTGCGGGATTACCAAAACTGTTGTCCAGAGGGCTGAGGAAGGGTTGTTGAGGTGGTTCGGACATGTAGAGAGAATGGAGCGAAACAGAATAACTTCAAGAGTGTATCAGTCTGTAGTGGAAGGAAGGCGGGGTAGGGGTCGGCCTAGGAAGGGTTGGAGGGAGGGGGTAAAGGAGGTTTTGTGTGCGAGGGGCTTGGACTTCCAGCAGGCATGCGTGAGCGTGTTTGATAGGAGTGAATGGAGACAAATGGTTTTTAATACTTGACGTGCTGTTGGAGTGTGAGCAAAGTAACATTTATGAAGGGATTCAGGGAAACCGGCAGGCCGGACTTGAGTCCTGGAGATGGGAAGTACAGTGCCTGCACTCTGAAGGAGGGGTGTTAATGTTGCAGTTTAAAAACTGTAGTGTAAAGCACCCTTCTGGCAAGACAGTGATGGAGTGAATGATGGTGAAAGTTTTTCTTTTTCGGGCCACCCTGCCTTGGTGGGAATCGGCCAGTGTGATAATAATAATAAAAATGTCATGTATAAAGTTTATGACCATCTCTAATGATATAATCGGTATGATGTTCCTTTCTAGGTCATTCTGTTTTAACGATTTTTGTAGGATCTTTCCTGCCAGTTCAAACTCCTTCGGGATCTTGCTGCCCTTGCGCGATCTGCATGATCTTATTCGGATTAAACTGAAGCAGCCAAGTGATCGAGCATTCTGACATCGAAGGTTCTTTCCGTCAGTACCTGTTCTCGATACCATAATTTGAATGCGTTCGCCACTAAGCAGATACAGTACATGTATGACTTGATTTTCTCTAATATATAATTTACGAAAATCAGAAACAGAAGTGGTTCTTAAAATAATCCTTTGGGTACTCCGCTTGTTGTATTCTCCTAACTTCACTATTAGAGTGTTCTACTATTATCACTAGATGCTAATGTTTATCTGGCAGTAAATAGATGTCTTGGCGTTATTAGTCGATTGCTGCAGGTCTCATCCAAGAAACGAATTAATTATCCTGATAAGAAATAATCCACATTTCTTAGTTTTCTGGAGTTATACTGGGCGAGTTATCCGTCGTGGGTGAATAATTCAAGTAAAGATTTCTTTTTCTTTTTCTTCTTCCTTTTCTTCTTCTTTTCCTTCTTTGAAGGTATTTAAAGGAATATTAGAAGGAACTAAACAAGCCATTACTTAGTGTCTTCAACAGTTCGCTACTAGCAGGAATCGTATCATAAAAGTTGAAAACTGTAAATGTGATACACATTTATAATATGAGAGATAGGTCCTTAATTTCAAATTATAGATGATCAGCTTGATCTCGATTGCGGAAAAGTTGATGGACTCAATAAATAAAAATACAGTTCGAAGTCATGTTGAAAGATATAAAATAATTATTGAATCTCAGCACGGTTTCAAAAAGGAGCATATTTGCCTTCCGAATATACTAACATTTTTCACTAGGGAGATCTTTTAAATTATGAATTACTTGCTTGCCTACCTGCACTTCCAAGTTAAGTTCTTATTAGTTGTTTTTATTTCAAATTCAGTTTCCTACAGAAATACATACTGGAGGGCTCTCAACCTAGCATAGTTCACATTTCTTGTAGCCTTCTTTTATGTGCCGCGTTACTGCCACCATCAGGTAGTGAAGGACTACGAACGTGCCAATACTGTCATGTTCGTAGTTGCTCCCCATAGTCTATTTTGTTTACACCTGAGGCTTTTTAAGAAAGTATCAAGCTTGATGGTTTGTCTCCCCATTCTCTCTCTCGTTTTAGACACTGAAATACAGGGCGTTTTCTACCATTACATTAAGCAGCTCAGTCCTCCACATGTCTGGTCTTCCGAGTGGCTTTCAGTTATCCTAGTCCCACTGTGTGGGAGAAATGTTTTCAACAAAGGACCATTTTGTACTGCAATTGTTTGTGGGTGTATTAGCATAAGCAGCGAGTGTTCTCACACTCACGCTTTCCAAAACTTTACAAATAGCTGTAAATATGTGGTATATATCTATATTTCGTCAGTATTGAATTCCACTGATATACAAATTTATCAGACTTAACAACATCGTGGAATCTTGATACATAGAACATCTCTACAACCTACTTTCTAACTCCTGGTCCAACTAGTGGGCATGACCTACTTTCACTCAGAAGTGCCTCCTGCCAGTGACAACCCTTTTGTCTGCTGCACATCCAGACTCCAATAAATAACCACCGAACTTCTTGTGTTTCTGATTCTCCAAAATATGGTACTCCTCACCAGCTCCTAGGCTGAGAGGCTGATTACTCCATCTTTTACTATTTGTTCTATATATTTCAATTATGTCCATGTGTTGTATTGCTAAAGTCACTGCAAGTAAAGATACCTAGATGTTACACATTTGTCTAATTCATCATAAATCTTTATGGCAGTGGGAAAATATGGTAAATTAAATTTGTTCCAATATATATACGTGTTTTTCCACAGTGATTGTTCCTTGGCTGCATTAACTTTGGGGTATAACACATCTTGGTCTGGCAGGCAGTATGACAGTTCTGCCCTGGAGTTTTACGACTCACTCGCCGTGGCTTCAAACATCACCTATTCTGGGGTAAGTTTGCAATCGTATTATTACGATATCGTGAGTTATAGAAAGTAGTTTTTGTCTTGACCCTTATCACGAAAGTGTTAAGGGCCAAGATGTCGCTGTTACATTCATATTCCTGTTTCAGCCTCCTCTTGTTTCACTGCAGATAATATTGCACAATTATTTTCACCTTAGGTAATGATTCCAAATATAAAAAGCTGCTACTATTACTACTACTTTAACTTCTTAAATCGTGAGTGTACGCACTATACATTTTTCTGGTGGTTTCATTAATGATGCATTGCGCCCAGTTCCTCTAAGCTCCTCTTATTCCTGAGTAACAAGGTCATTCCTCCACCTATGTGTTTTCCCGTATCGACTTCCTTACAAGATACGCAGCTGCGAGTATTCCTGTTCTTTTGGAAATATATGTACGTATGCACTTGCATAGTATTACACGTGTACATATGCGCGTACATATTTATGTGTGTGAGTGTGTATATGTCACAAATTATCCAGAAAACAGATGGGCAGATTGAAATGAAATTCGGCAGGGATTACGTGGCCAGTGGCAGGGAGTAAATGATTAAATTTTGAAGACTAACTATTGAAAACAGCAGGGGTGTTGCCATGGAAACCATCCACTGGGTGCTTGTACACATTGAGCCAATACAGTGTGTGACTCTACATACACTGAGTGCGTGTACACAGTGTTCCAGGGGAGTGTACGTTACTACATACATTTGTTATTTGTACAAGGTGTTCCTCTCCATAACCCATATGTTATCATTACATCTATTACTGCAGTTATTATTGCCATTACTAGTATAATAATTATTATAATAATCATGGGAGGGCGCTAAACCCTCCATTACTAGTAGTAGTCATAGTTGCAATAGTAAAAATAATAATAAAAATAATAATAGTAGTAATAGTAGTAGCAGTAATACAACAACTACTACTACTACTACTACTACTACTACTACTAATAATAATAATAATAATAATAATAACAATAATCATAGAAATAGTAGCAGCAGCAGCAGCAGGTTTAGCTGTTGTTGCTGTTGCTGCTTTTTGTTGCTTCGGCTGCAATTATTTTAGCAATTTAGCATTAAAATCACCACCATGAGTGGTGATGATCACATTTAAATCAAAGGGTGTCGGTGGTGGTGTTCCCAGTTGGAAAATCAGGGGAGGGGAAGGTCTTCATGTTGGTGGTGGTGTTCCCTGGTGGAAGATCAGGGGAGAGGAAGGTCTTAATGTTGGTGGGTGGAAGGTCTTCATGTTGGTGGTGGTGTTCCCTGGTGGAAGATCAGGGGAGAGGAAGGTCTTAATGTTGGTGGTGGTGTTCCCTGGTGGAAGATCAGGGGAGAGGAAGGTCTTAATGTTGGTGGTGGTGTTCCCTGGTGGAAGATCAGGGGAGAGGAAGGTCTTAATGTTGGTGGTGGTGTTCCCTGGTGGAAGATCAGGGGAGAGGAAGGTCTTAATGTTGGTGGTGGTGTTCCCTGGTGGAAGATAAGGGAGAGGAAGGTCTTCATGTTGGTGGTGGTGTTCCCTGGTGGAAGATCAGGGAGAGGAAGGTCTTCATGTTGGTGGTGGTGTTCCCTGGTGGAAGATCAGGGAGAGGAAGGTCTTCATGTTGGTGGTGGTGTTCCCTGGTGGAAGATCAGGGGAGAGGAAGGTCTTCATGTTGGTGGTGGTGTTCCCTGGTGGAAGATCAGGGGAGAGGAAGGTCTTCATGTTGGTGGTGGTGTTCCCTGGTGGAAGATCAGGGGAGAGGAAGGTCTTCATGTTGGTGTTCCCTGGTGGAAGATCAGGGGAGAGGAAGGTCTTCATGTTGGTGGTGGTGTTCCCTGGTGGAAGATCAGGGGAGAGGAAGGTCTTCATGTTGGTGGTGGTGTTCCCTGGTGGAAGATCAGGGAGAGGAAGGTCTTCATGTTGGTGGTGGTGTTCCCTGGTGGAAGATCAGGGGAGAGGAAGGTCTTCATGTTGGTGGTGGTGTTCCCTGGTGGAAGATCAGGGGAGAGGAAGGTCTTCATGTTGGTGGTGGTGTTCCCTGGTGGAAGATCAGGGAGAGGAAGGTCTTCATGTTGGTGGTGGTGTTTCCTGGTGGAAGATCAGGGGAGAGGAAGGTCTTCATGTTGGTGGTGGTGTTCCCTGGTGGAAGATCAGGGGAGAGGAAGGTCTTCATGTTGGTGGTGGTGTTCCCTGGTGGAAGATCAGGGAGAGGAAGGTCTTCATGTTGGTGGTGGTGTTCCCTGGTGGAAGATCAGGGGAGAGGAAGGTCTTCATGTTGGTGGTGGTGTTTCCTGGTGGAAGATCAGGGAGAGGAAGGTCTTCATGTTGGTGGTGGTGTTCCCTGGTGGAAGATCAGGGGAGAGGAAGGTCTTCATGTTGGTGGTGGTGTTCCCTGGTGGAAGATCAGGGGAGAGGAAGGTCTTCATGTTGGTGGTGGTGTTTCCTGGTGGAAGATCAGGGAGAGGAAGGTCTTCATGTTGGTGGTGGTGTTTCCTGGTGGAAGATCAGGGAGAGGAAGGTCTTCATGTTGGTGGTGGTGTTCCCTGGTGGAAGATCAGGGAGAGGAAGGTCTTCATGTTGGTGGTGGTGTTCCCTGGTGGAAGATCAGGGAGAGGAAGGTCTTCATGTTGGTGGTGGTGTTCCCTGGTGGAAGATCAGGGAGAGGAAGGTCTTCATGTTGGTGGTGGTGTTCCCTGGTGGAAGATCAGGGAGAGGAAGGTCTTCATGTTGGTGGTGGTGTTTCCTGGTGGAAGATCAGGGAGAGGAAGGTCTTCATGTTGGTGGTGGTGTTTCCTGGTGGAAGATCAGGGAGAGGAAGGTCTTCATGTTGGTGGTGGTGTTCCCTGGTGGAAGATCAGGGGAGAGGAAGGTCTTCATGTTGGTGTTCCCTGGTGGAAGATCAGGGAGAGGAAGGTCTTCATGTTGGTGGTGGTGTTCCCTGGTGAAAGATCAGGGAAAGGAAGGTCTTCATGTTGGTGGTGGTGTTCCCTGGTGGAAGATCAGGGGAGAGGAAGGTCTTCATGTTGGTGGTGGTGTTCCCTGGTGAAAGATCAGGGAGAGGAAGGTCTTCATGTTGGTGGTGGTGTTCCCTGGTGGAAGATCAGGGAGAGGAAGGTCTTCATGTTGGTGGTGGTGTTCCCTGGTGGAAGATCAGGGAGAGGAAGGTCTTCATGTTGGTGGTGGTGTTCCCTGGTGGAAGATCAGGGGAGAGGAAGGTCTTCATGTTGGTGGTGGTGTTCCCTGGTGGAAGATCAGGGAGAGGAAGGTCTTCATGTTGGTGGTGGTGTTCCCTGGTGGAAGATCAGGGGAGAGGAAGGTCTTCATGTTGGTGGTGGTGTTCCCTGGTGGAAGATCAGGGGAGAGGAAGGTCTTCATGTTGGTGGTGGTGTTCCCTGGTGGAAGATCAGGGGAGAGGAAGGTCTTCATGTTGGTGGTGGTGTTCCCTGGTGGAAGATCAGGGGAGAGGAAGGTCTTCATGTTGGTGGTGGTGTTTCCTGGTGGAAGATCAGGGGAGAGGAAGGTCTTCATGTTGGTGGTGGTGTTCCCTGGTGGAAGATCAGGGGAGAGGAAGGTCTTAATGTTGGTGGTGGTGTTCCCTGGTGGAAGATAAGGGAGAGGAAGGTCTTCATGTTGGTGGTGGTGTTCCCTGGTGGAAGATCAGGGGAGAGGAAGGTCTTCATGTTGGTGGTGGTGTTTCCTGGTGGAAGATCAGGGAGAGGAAGGTCTTCATGTTGGTGGTGGTGTTCCCTGGTGGAAGATCAGGGAGAGGAAGGTCTTCATGTTGGTGGTGGTGTTCCCTGGTGGAAGATCAGGGGAGAGGAAGGTCTTCATGTTGGTGGTGGTGTTCCCTGGTGGAAGATCAGGGAGAGGAAGGTCTTCATGTTGGTGTTCCCTAGTGGAAGATCAAGGGAGAGGAAGGTCTTCATGCTGGTGGTGGTGTTCCCTGGTGGAAGATCAGGGGAGAGGAAGGTCTTCATGTTGGTGGTGGTGTTCCCTGATGGAAGATCAGGGGAGAGGAAGGTCTTCATGTTGGTGGTGGTGTTTCCTGGTGGAAGATCAGGGAGAGGAAGGTCTTCATGTTGGTGGTGGTGTTCCCTGGTGGAAGATCAGGGAGAGGAAGGTCTTCATGTTGGTGGTGGTGTTTCCTGGTGGAAGATCAGGGAGAGGAAGGTCTTCATGTTGGTGGTGGTGTTCCCTGGTGGAAGATCAGGGAGAGGAAGGTCTTCATGTTGGTGGTGGTGTTTCCCTGGTGGAAGATCAGAGGAGAGGAAGGTCTTCATGTTGGTGGTGGTGTTCCCTGGTGGAAGATCAGGGAGAGGAAGGTCTTCATGTTGGTGGTGGTGTTCCCTGGTGGAAGATCAGGGAGAGGAAGGTCTTCATGTTGGTGGTGGTGTTCCCTGGTGGAAGATCAGGGGAGAGGAAGGTCTTCATGTTGGTGGTGGTGTTCCCTGGTGGAAGATCAGGGAGAGGAAGGTCTTCATGTTGGTGGTGGTGTTCCCTGGTGGAAGATCAGGGAGAGGAAGGTCTTCATGTTGGTGGTGGTGTTCCCTGGTGGAAGATCAGGGGAGAGGAAGGTCTTCATGTTGGTGGTGGTGTTCCCTGGTGGAAGATCAGGGAGAGGAAGGTCTTCATGTTGGTGGTGGTGTTCCCTGGTGGAAGATCAGGGAGAGGAAGGTCTTCATGTTGGTGGTGGTGTTCCCTGGTGGAAGATCAGGGGAGAGGAAGGTCTTCATGTTGGTGGTGGTGTTCCCTGGTGAAAGATCAGGGAGAGGAAGGTCTTCATGTTGGTGGTGGTGTTCCCTGGTGAAAGATCAGGGAGAGAAAGGTCTTCATGTTGGTGGTGGTGTTCCCTGGTGAAAGATCAGGGAGAGGAAGGTCTTCATGTTGGTGGTGGTGTTCCCTGGTGAAAGATCAGGGAGAGGAAGGTCTTCATGTTGGTGGTGGTGTTCCCTGGTGAAAGATCAGGGGAGAGGAAGGTCTTCATGTTGGTGGTGGTGTTCCCTGGTGAAAGATCAGGGAGAGGAAGGTCTTCATGTTGGTGGTGGTGTTCCCTGGTGAAAGATCAGGGAGAGGAAGGTCTTCATGTTGGTGGTTGTGTTCCCTGGTGGAAGATCAGGGGAGAGGAAGGTCTTCATGTTGGTGGTGGTGTTCCCTGGTGGAAGATCAGGGGAGAGGAAGGTCTTCATGTTGGTGGTGGTGTTCCCTGGTGAAAGATCAGGGGAGAGGAAGGTCTTCATGTTGGTGGTGGTGTTTCCTGGTGGAAGATCAGGGGAGAGGAAGGTCTTCATGTTGGTGGTGGTGTTCCCTGGTGGAAGATCAGGGGAGAGGAAGGTCTTCATGTTGGTGGTGGTGTTCCCTGGTGGAAGATCAGGGGAGAGGAAGGTCTTCATGTTGGTGGTGGTGTTCCATGGTGAAAGATCAGGGAGAGAAAGGTCTTCATGTTGGTGGTGATGTTCCCTGGTGGAAGATCAGGGAGAAGAAGAAAAGAACTAAAATAACAGATACTACTACCCGTACAGCTTCATGTAGTTAGCTTATGCTATATATTAACCACAACGAGAGCACGTAGTTATGGAGTAAGTAACAGCCGTTGTGATCGGTTTGTCGATTACGCTAGCTTACGATTGACAGATGATGTTAACGATTCCTCGCTATAGTTTGAGGCTGATAAATGGTTGGGTATAATAATTTAAAATTAAATATATTTTAGAAATTTTATGCATTGGAGGGGGGAATAGGAAAAATGAAGAATAAATTTAAGGCAGCCACGAGGAGAACAGCAGACGAGGTAGTTTAAACTAACCACACAGAGATACAGAGGGTAGCAAACGAGGGCAGCAGAGGAGGGCAGCAGGCAAGATTAAAATATCTGTATAGACACATTAGCAGGCAGCATATTTTGATCCAAGGATGATCAGAGAAAGACAGACGAGGCGGCTGAACGAGCTGCGAGAAATGGACAGCAAACGAACCAACCATAAAGAGAGGACAGAAGATGAGGCAGCTTGAAATAGAAACGATAATAAAACAATAAAACCAGCTAGCTGATCGCGGGTTCTAACCCCACCCGTGGTATTGTTTGTTTGCAGTCGCGTCGTTACGATTTCGTGAGACATGTTAACCACAAAGATAAAACACCAGGTAAAGTAGTATACAGAATATTTCGTGAGTCATGTTAACCACAAAGATAAAACACCAGGTAAAATACTTTAGAGAATATAAATATCAAATGACTTCTCGAAATCACTTGAAAACAAAGAACAAAAAAGTTCGAATTTAATAAAAAAAAATTACATTCAGTTTTGGAGAATTTTGTTAAGTGGATGATAACCTTGGGTCGTTTACTAGACACACGCACACACACACACACACACGCACACATACACACAAACACACACACACACAACACACACACACATACACACGCACACACACACGCACACGCACACATACACACATACACACACACGCACACACGCACACACACACACACACACGCACACACACGCACACACGCACACACACACACACAAGGTGGACAAAGACAGGATGTTCCAGGGAGGGGACACAGAAACAAGAGGCCACAATTGGAAGTTGAAGACACAAATGAGTCAGAGAGATAGTAGGAAGTATTTCTTCAGTCATAGAGTTGTAAGGCAGTGGAATAGCCTAGAAAATGACGTAGTGGAGGCAGGAACCATACACAGTTTTAAGACGAGGTTTGATAAAGCTCATGGAGCGGGGAGAGAGAGGGCCTAGTAGCAACCGGTGAAGAGGCGGGGCCAGGAGCTAGGACTCGACCCCTGCAACCACAAATAGGTGAGTACAAATAGGTGAGTACGCACACACACACGCACACACGCACACACACACACACACACACACACACACACACGCGCGCGCGCGCACACACACACACACACGCACACACACAAACACACACAAACGCACGCACACACACACACACACGCACACACACTCAAGCACACATTCACACACACACACGCACACACACACACGCACACACACACACACACACACACACACACACACACACACACACACACACACACGCGCACACACACACACACACACACACACACGCACACACACACACACACACACGCACACACACGCACACACACACACACACACACGCACACACACACGCACACACACACGCACACACACATACACACACGCACGCACACACACGCACACACACACACACACACACACACACACACACACACACGCACACACACACACACACACACACACACACACACACACGAGGAAGACAACAGTCAAAGACCAGGTGATCAGATTGAGAACAGAAGGCGGAGAACTCACAAGAAATGATCAGGAGGTATGTGAGGAGCTAAGTTTCCATAGTAGAGACAGGAAGAGCTGTGGGAAGACAGCACAGAAGGGAACATCAAGAAGGAATATACCAACAAGTGTTGGAGGACATACGAACAACTGAGGAGGAGGTGCAGAAGCTGCTAAGTGACCTTGACACCTCAAAGGCGATGGGACCGGACAACATCTCCCCATGGGTCCTTAGAGAAGGAGCAGAGATGCTGTGCGTGCCCCTAACCACAATCTTCAACACTTCCATTGAATGTTGTTAGGTAAGACCATTTTAATGTTCACATCCCTTGAAACTGGGCAACTACCTGAGAAATGGAAGGCAGCAAATGTAGTCCCCATATTTAAGAAAGGAAACAGAAATGAGGCACTAAACTATAGACCTGTGTTTCTGTCATGTATTGTGTGCAAAGTCATGGAGATTATCAGGAGGAGAGTGGAGGAACACCTGGAAAGGAACAAGATTGTAAATGAAAACCAGCATGGGTTCATGGAAGGCAAATCCTGTGTCACAAACCTCTTGGAGTTTTATGACAAGGTAACAGAAGTAAGACACGAGAGAAAGGGGTGGGTTGATTGCGTTTTCCTAGACTGCAGGAAGGCCTTTGACACAGTTCCCCACAAGAGATTAGTGCAGAAGCTGGAGGATCAGGCGCATAGAACAGGGAGGGCACTGCAATGGATCATGGAATACCTGACAGGGAGGCAGCAACGAGTCATGGTACGTGAAGAGGTATCACACTGGGCGCCTGTGACGAGCGGGGTCCCACAGGGATCAGTTCTAGGACCAGTGCTATTTTTGATATATGCGAACGACATGATGGAAGGAATAGACTCTGAAGTGTCCCTATTCGCAAACGATGTGAAGTTGATGAGAAGAATTAAATCGGATGAGGATGAGGCAGGACTGCAAAGAGACCTGGACAGGCTGGACATGTGGTCCAGAAACTGGCTTCTCGAATTCAGATTGGGGAGGGGCAAAGAAGACCGCAGACAGAGTATAGGCTAGGTGGACAAAGACTACAGACCTCACTCAGGGAGAAAGACCTTGGGGTGACCATAACACCGAGCACTTCACCGGAGGAACACATCAACCAAATAACTGCTGCAGCATACGGGCGCCTGGCAAACCTGAGAATAGCGTTCCGATAACTTAATAAGGAATCGTTCAAGACACTGTACACTGTGTATGTTAGGCCCATACTGGAGTATGCAGCACCAGTCTGGAACCCACACCTGGTCAAGCACGTCAAGAAGTTAGAGAAAGTACAAAGGTTTGCAATAAGGCTAGTCCCAGAGCTCAGGGAAATGTCGTACGAGGAAAGGTTGAGGGAAATCGGACTGACGACACTGGAGGACAGAAGGATCAGGGGAGACATGATAACGACATACAAGATACTGCGGGGAATAGACAAGGTGGACAGAGATAGGATGTTCCAGAGAGGGGACACAGAAACAAGGGGTCACAACTGGAAGCTGAAGACTCAGACGAGTCACAGGGACGTTAAGAAGTATTTCTTAAGTCATAGCGTCGTAAGGAATTGGAATAGCCTAGCAAGTGAAGTAGTGGAGGCAGGAACCATACATAGTTTTAAGAAGAGGTATGACAAAGCTCAGGAAGCAGAGAGGGAGAGGACCTAGTAGCGATCAGTGAAGAGGCGGGGCAAGGAGCTGAGTCTCGACCCCTGCAACCACAATTAGGTGAGTACAATTAGGTGAGTATACACACACACACACACGCACACACCCGCACACACACACACACGCACACACACGCACACACACACACACACACAACCTTCTGGAGTTTTATGATAAAATAACAGAAGTAAGACAAGAGAGAGAGGGGTGGGTTGATTGCATCTTCTTGGACTGCAAGAAGGCCTTTGACACAGTTCCTCACAAGAGATTTGTGCAGAAGCTAGAGCATCAGGCGCATATAACAGGAAGGGCACTGCAATGGATCAGAGAATACCTGACAGGGAGGCAACAACGAGTCATGGTACGTAATGATGTATCACAGTGGGCACCTGTGACGAGCGGGGTCCCACAGGGGTCGGTCCTAGGACCAGTGCTATTTTTGGTATATGTGAACGACATGACGGAAGGGTTGGATTCAGAAGTGTCCCTGTTTGCAGATGATGTGAAGTTAATGAGGAGAATTAAATCTGATGAAGACCAGGCAGGACTTCAAAGAGACCTGGACAGACTGGACACCTGGTCCAGCAAATGGCTTCTCGAATTTAATCCTGCCAAATGCAAAGTCATGAAGATAGGGGAAGGGCACAGAAGACCACAGACAGAGTATAGGCTAGGTGGCCAAAGACTGCAAACCTCACTCAAGGAGAAAGATCTTGGGGTGAGTATAACACCGAGCATGTCTCCGGAAGCACACATCAATCAGATAACTGCTGCAGCATATGGGCGCCTGGCAAACCTGAGAACAGCATTCCGATACCTTAGTAAGGAATCATTCAAGACACTGTACACCGTGTATGTCAGGCCCATACTGGAGTATGCAGCACCTGTTTGGAACCCGCACTTGATAAAGCACGTCAAGAAACTAGAGAAAGTACAAAGGTTTGCGACAAGGTTAGTTCCAGAGCTAAGTGGAATGTCCTATGAGGAAAGATTAAGGGAAATCGGCCTGACCACACTGGAGGACAGGAGGGTCAGGGGAGACATGATAACGACATATAAAATACTGCGTGGAATAGACAAGGTGGACAAAGACAGGATGTTCCAGGGAGGGGACACAGAAACAAGAGGCCACAATTGGAAGTTGAAGACACAAATGAGTCAGAGAGATAGTAGGAAGTATTTCTTCAGTCATAGAGTTGTAAGGCAGTGGAATAGCCTAGAAAATGACGTAGTGGAGGCAGGAACCATACACAGTTTTAAGACGAGGTTTGATAAAGCTCATGGAGCGGGGAGAGAGAGGGCCTAGTAGCAACCGGTGAAGAGGCGGGGCCAGGAGCTAGGACTCGACCCCTGCAACCACAAATAGGTGAGTACGCACACACACACGCACACACGCACACACACACACACACACACACACACACACACACACACACACACACACGCGCGCGCACACACACACACACACACACACACACACAAACACACACAAACGCACGCACACACACACACACACACGCACACACACACAAGCACACACACACACACAACACACACACACGCACACACACACACGCACACACACACACACACACACACACACACACACACACACACACACACACGCACACACACACACACACACACACACACACACACGCACACACACACACACACACACACACACGCACACACACACACACACACACACACACACACGCGCACACACACACACACACACACACACACACGCACACACACACACACACGCACACACACACACACACACACACGCACACCCACACACACACACACACACACACACACACACACACACACACACACACACACGCACACAGGAGGAAGACAACAGTCAAAGACCAGGTGATCAGATTGAGGACAGAAGGTGGAGAACTCACAAGAAATGATCAGGAGGTATATGAGGAGCTAAACAGGAGATTTAAGGAAGTTTCCATAGTAGAGACAGGAAGAGCTGTGGGAAGACAGCACAGAAGGGAACATCAAGAGGGAATATACCAACAAGTGTTGGAGGACATACGAACAACTGAGGAGGAGGTGCAGAAGCTGCTAAGTGACCGTGATACCTCAAAGGCGATAGGACCGGACAACATCTCCCCATGGGTCTTAAGAGAAGGAGCAGAGATGCTGTGCGTGCCCCTAACCACAATCTTCAACACATCCCTTGAATGCTGTTAGGTAAGACCATTTTAATGTTCACATCCCTTGAAACTGGGCAACTACCTGAGAAATGGAAGGCAGCAAATGTAGTCCCCATACTTAAGAAAGGAAACA
>NC_091300.1:51115956-51173268 GCF_038502225.1 Cherax quadricarinatus
TCTGAGTGAGCTAGATACCTCAAAGGCAATGGGGCCAGATAACATCTCCCCATGGGTATTGAGGGAGGGAGCAGAGGCACTATGTGTACCCCTAACAACAATATTCAATACATCTATCAAAACAGGGAGATTGCCTGATTCATGGAAGACAGCAAATGTAGTCCCAATCTTTAAAAAAGGAGACAGACTTGAAGCATTAAACTACAGACCAGTGTCACTGACATGTATAGTATGCAAAATCATGGAGAAGATTATCAGGAGAAGAGTGGTGGAACACCTAGAAAGGAACGATCTCATCAACAGTAGCTAACATGGTTTCAGGGACGGGAAATCCTGTGTCACAAACCTACTGGAGTTCTATGACATGGTGACAGTAGTAAGACAAGAGAGAGAGGGGTGGGTGGATTGCATTTTCTTGGACTGCAAGAAGGCGTTTGACACAGTTCCACACAAGACATTGGTGCAAAAACTGGAGGACCAAGCAGGGATAACAGGGAAGGCACTACAATGGATCAGGGAATACTTGTCAGGAAGACAGCAGCGAGTCATGGTACGTGGCGAGGTGTCAAAGTGGGCACCTGTGACCAGCGGGGTCCCACAGGGGTCAGTCCTAGGACCAGTGCTGTTTCTGGTATTTGTGAACGACATGACGGAAGGAATAAACTCCGAGGTGTCACTGTTTGCAGATGACGTGAAGTTGATGAGAAGAGTTCATTCGATCGAAGACCAGGCAGAAATACAAAGGGATCTGGACAGGCTGCAGACCTGGTCCAGCAACTGGCTCCTGGAGTTCAATCCCACCAAGTGCAAAGTCATGAGGATTGGAGAAGGGCAAAGAAGACCGCAGATGGAGTACAGTCTAGACTACAAACATCACTCAAGGAAAAAGATCTTGGGGTGAGTATAACACCAGGCACATCTCCTGAAGCGCACATCAACCAAATAACTGCTGCAGCATATGGGCGCCTGGCAAACCTCAGAACAGCATTCCGACACCTTAATAAGGAATCGTTCAGGACCCTGTACACCGTGTACGTTAGGCCCATATTGGAGTATGCGGCACCAGTTTGGAACCCACACCTAGCCAAGCATATAAAGAAACTAGAGAAAGTGCAAAGGTTTGCAACAAGACTAGTTACAGAGCTAAGAGGTATGTCTTACCAGGAGAGGTTAAGGGAAATCAACCTGACGACACTGGAGGACAGGAGAGATAGGGGGGACATGATAACAACATACAAAATACTGAGAGGAATTGACAAGGTGGACAAAGACAGGATGTTCCAGAGATTGGACACAGTAACAAGGGGACACAGTTGGAAGCTGAAGACACAGATGAATCACAGGGATGTTAGGAAGTATTTCTTCAGCCACAGAGTAGTCAGTAAGTGGAATAGTTTGGGAAGCGATGTAGTGGAGGCAGGATCCATACATAGCTTTAAGCAGAGGTATGATAAAGCTCACGGCTCAGGGAGAGTGACCTAGTAGCGATCAGTGAAGAGGCGGGGCCAGGAGCTCGGACTCGACCCCCGGAACCTCAACTAGGTGAGTACACACACACACACACACACACACACACACTCAACGTACGAGCAGAAATGGAGAACGAGATAAGTAATTCCAACAATAAACATCAGTTTGGCTGCACGCCTTCACTGTGGAGGTTGTCAGGGTGAACTACATTTTCATGGCCGCTGGGGACATCCTCGTCAGAAATATGGGCAAAACTCGTTACACCCTCTGCCCTTTCTACCTAGCAATGTATGTCTACCTGGGTTTTAGAATTTTTAGTCTAACTGCCCATTTTCCACCTACCAGAATACGAGTACCTAGGTGTTAGATTACTTATATTGTCACTTAATATTTGAATGATAGTGTCCTTTCACTTGCTGGCCATTTTTACCTAGAAATATCCAGGTCCAAGAGTAGTACTTATTTTTATGTTGAAGTGAGATAAAAACCTGAGTGTTAGTCGACTATTGTGGGAGGCATCCTGGGGGCCATCCAATCAAGTCTGGATAAGCCAACTGGTTATTTATGTGATAAAATGACCTAGCCAAGCTCTGTCTCCTGAGGTGAGGCAACCAAAAGCTTCAAACCAGAACCAATCAACCCTTGCAAACTTACTCACAGCATCGACCCCGCCCAGCAACACCACAGTGATATAAAAGAGTGAGAGTGCCACCCACTCTTCCAGCCACACGCAATCATTCCTAGCTTATGTAAATGTTGCCACTGTTTGCAGCCCGCCTCTCTACAGCTTCTGTGCAATGTTATTTTGTGTATTTTATCTAAATGTGTTAACCTAGATACGCATGCGGATGTTGAGCGTTTGTTCTTGGGCTCGCCTCTCATATTTTACATTAGATGAAATTACTTACCAATCTATCTTTCTATCTGCCTATTTAATTACCTACCTTCCTACCATTCTATCTACCCCTTACCTACCTATCTACCTAATTGCTTTCATCATTCCCTCTTCTCTCTCCTTCTACGGTTCACTAGCTATTGCCAAAAAAGGACGTTTTAAGTGGTTACCTGATATTTTTTCTTCCTCCAACTTTTATTTATAAAGCATATGCAGATGCCTTATAATTAAACTTAAAGGATTCATTTCCAGTTGCCTGGAATGGTTCCAGACGCTTAAAAAATCCTCCGCTGCTTGGTTTCTAACGATTAGAAAGAATGTCTACTAATTTGACTTCAGCAGAGAGTGAAAATCGAGTACCAATTTCATGAATAAGATAGTGTGAAACCTTTATACCTGTTAAAATACTTAAAATTCATTTTAATGACGTCAGTATTTAATGGCAGATGCATCTTACGATCAAGAAGGTACCCACATGAAGGGACCCATGAAGGATAATTTGGGTGCAGTCAAATTTCTGAAGTTACTATATTTGTTTGCTTAAGTTGGAATCGTTGGAATCCGGGAAATAACTTGAGAATTCCTCTTCTAATCGGCTTCAAGATTTTAACTCAGATGTGCTTTCCAAAAAAAAAAGCATTAGTCTCATTTTGGAATTTTATTAACTAAATAATTACATTAATTTGCAGTCAATAACTAAAGGATGTCTAGTTTTAGTGGCTTAAAAGTATTAACATTGATACATTCCAGAGGAAGGATGACAGTATAAATTTCGACTGGGTTGGAATCGTTGGATTCAGAGCAGTTCCTGGAGAATGCTTTTTCAGAAATGTTTCAAACTTTCATTGTTACTGGCTTTTAACAGTGGTCATCTTCAAATATATCTTAAGTGGAAGTGTTTTATATTGAATTTAAGATTCGTACGTGCCGGTTTTCTAAATTAATAAAATTACTAAATATATTGAATTGTAGAGGACTGTAGAAAATTTTTAATAGAACGATCTACAAAATAGAAAACTATGAAATGTTAGAAACTCGAGATTTTATGATACCCTAAATAGCATACAAGTTAATACCAGAGTTGACACATGTACACTACGAATTTTCTGCAAGACTCTCGTTTATATCTTCAGAACACCTTTCCTGATCAGCGTCTCATCTTCACCATCAATTACTTATTCCTAGGATATTCAAGGAACAACTGACAAGTGCAAGTGCCTTCTGCTTAATTTTATATAGACCATTCCCAAAATTAGTATCTGAATAACAACCTTATAAAACCCATTGTTGATCGGATTCAAATTTTTAAATCTCTTGTGTCTTATCTAGAACAGTTAGTGAAGTATGTAGGTTCCATTGTATCAATTTTAATCTGGAAACGAGGTAGTATTATTTTAAATTATTGCATTGGTATTTTGTAGTGATGCTGGTGAGGTCTCTTGATCCAGAACATCGGATTTAAACTCACGTTCTATGAGTGGAATTGGAATGCCTTCCTTTCCACAGGCATAGTATGACCACTATTGATTTAGCGATTTCCCCTCATAAGAATATTCTGGATGATATTAATCTGAGTGGTATGGAAGAAGAATTATAACCTTGAGCAACATTTGGGAATTTTTACTGTGGAAACGTTTCGCCAGGCAGTGACTTCTCCAGTCCAGTGCAGAGAAGAACAATGGAACATGAGGAGTTTGTGGTAGTCAGTCCCTCATCCTGGATTCGAAGTGTTCAATCCATTATAGTTTATCTCAAGACTATTGGACTGAACACATTGCTCTTGGCTGAGGGACATATTACCTTAAACTCCTCACCTTCCACTGTTCTTCTTTCCATAGGACTGAAGAAGCTACTGGTTGGCACAACGTTTCCACACTAAAGATTCCCAAATGTTGTTCAAGTAACTCATTCTTCAACTGTTGTTTTTTTTAAACCATTTATATCATTTTAGTGATGTGTTGGGTCGCCTTTCCCAGCAATTCCACTAGTGCACTGTGAGACTGGAAGCCTACTGGAATAAGTAATAAGCATGGAATCGAGTCTTATGGTTATTGTAGGAATGGATACACTGCGAGCATTTGGTGCTAGCCTCCACCAGGATACAGACCGCTGGGAGAGTGTAGGAATGTGACCTCTTACCTGACTTGTGTCTGTCTAGTGAGTGAGCGTAACAGCATGCGGTATGCTGATCTATAGTCTGGACTAGGTCCGCTAGATGGCAGCACAGGTGTAATGGCAGCTTCCCATTTTTAACGCTAATATTTAATTGCATTAGAAACCTATGCCTCACTCTACACTATTCCTTTCGCGTGCATTAACGTACAGGGAACTGGGGTCATGCACTACAAGTACAATATTTTAAATGTTATGACCAAATTTTCTCTTAGGCCTCTGTTCTTCTTGACATGCGAGATAAATACTTTAATCGGTCTTTCTGTTTTTTTTATTGCTATTTTGAATCTGGAAATAATTCTCTATAATTTCTGTAGTTTCTTTTAAGGATATATTAGATGTTGACTCCACGTTAGGGCTGGATAGAATAACAGCTTTCGCTGTTATTCTATTTGTGTGGTCAATAAGTTATGGATGGCTTTCACTCTCACATTTTGTGATTCTAAAAGTTCGACTTCCAAATGCTTCCCTTCATCGATCAATTTCCTAACGGTGTCATTGTTCATCACTTGGCATGTTTATCCCTGGTGCCAATGTTAGTAACGTACTTCATACCTCTTTCATGGTGACGGTCTTCATTCGTATTTTCCCTCGCAGCGTCAACACATGTGGTAGTCTAACGGCCTGTAACACCTAATCGTAACTTAGTCAGCATACAAAGCACTCAGCAGAGCAAATCAAGGGCCAAGGCGAATAAGCAGGGGTAGATTTATTTACCCATGTATTCCGTCACCAGTATATACAGTATATAAAGAATTAGTGATGAGAGAAAAAGTCAGACTGAAAAGGTACAATTCAAAGTCACTCACAGCAGAAGCCACCCAGCCAGGTAAGCTGAAGTGACGTCACCTTGGCTGAAGTAGCAGGCTTCCACGTGACTGGCAGGTTGAACTAAATCATAAGTGAAACAGAGGAGCCCCAGAACTGCTACACTATGAATGCCAATTTACTGGTCTTAGTGCATGCCCATGGACTGTGTGACGGACGACGCATAAAATGTAACATAAACAGTGCCAGTGTTAGTTACGTACTTCATACTTCTTTCATGGTGACGGTGTTAATTACTTAGTATTTCTCTCACAGAGTCCACAATAATTACTTCAAATTCCTGAAATGTTCATTGCTTTTTATTTCCTGGCGTTCATTTCCTGGTCACAGACCGGGCCGCGGGGGCGTTGACCCCCGGAACTCTCTCCAGGTAAACTCTCCAGGTAATCAACTTCGTGTATCAATTTCTCTAGAGTTAAGGTTGTAGTGTACTGTCCTGCAGTCCAGCTCTCGCTTAATGTATTGTAATTTCTTGCAGACTTCTCAAGTAGAAAAATCCAGGGACTTACAAGTAAATCACCTGTTTGGATATTTCTTCTTTTAATTAGAAATAGATGCATGGCAAGAAATTACAGGGTAATATCCCTAATTATTCATGAAAATGGAACTGGAGCTATCTCCAGCTCTACCCTCGACTGATGATTATGTCGCATTACATGCAATTACGAATTGATTATATAATTGCATTTATTATGTTTTTTCTTACAATATGGACGCGGCTTTTCTTGGAAATTTTCTCTTAATGCTCACTCTGGTATTATTCTAATTGTCTTAGTCTTCACTGGTAAGAAATATACGAGACCTTAAAATAATATATCTTGGGTAGCATCTGGTCACATTTCGTTCAAGGCCACTTTGTAGATGTCACTGAAGATTGATAGTAAGACTATCGCAGTCCTTAATTAACTGGGCAAGCTAGACTCTTATCACTTTATGTGAGTTTTTTACTTATTATCAGATTTAGTTGTTCAGTCAGTGTGTCCACTGACTTAACAGACGCCTACCGGTGGCTGTTGAACTCTGCTAAGGGAGAATTCAGAGAATGTTTGACTTCGCAAGTCGAACACGCATTTTTATTGCTTTGCGCGAGAACGTGCATCCAATTACTTAATCATGGAATTTGTGCCAAAGTAATCCTTGCATACTGACATATGAGACTCCGGTTTAATTATTGTTCCTTCTATTAGGTCTGGGCCTTAACTAAGGACTCATGGTGAGTTAAAAAAGAAAAACAAGCCTCCTGTCTATAGGCATTATGGGAACAAGTGTTGGCGTTAATGGGGATGGATTTAATTGTTGAATTACATAATGTTTATAATGCTTAAATACTTACGAATGCCCCGCAGATGTTTGCTAGCTCTTCGCCAGGAAAAACCTGCTTGCCCCCACTCAATCATTATTCTGTCTATGGGGAGTAGAGTGTAGAGTGTAGTCCTTCTAAGCCAAATTTATTTGCTTTACTTTAGATGACCGTAATTAAAGTGTTGTTGACACTGTATACCATACATAGAGTCCGCTGGTGGGTCCTCGTTTTCTGTTCACGCTGTAAACCTGTTTTATCAACTCTGATTATTTCGTTTATTTAAGTTAGTATGATTTACCTGGATAAATTTTATTAACTGACAACAATTCATCATAATCAAACTCCACTTAGCCTAACCAAGCCTAACCTAGTATAATGAAATTTAACCTAACCTAACTTGATCTAACCAAAATAGCATAAATACGAGAACTGAAATTAAAAATTAACTTGACAAGTCCACAATGGTGTTAGGAGGACAGACAATGCTTCCATGTTATTAAAGACACTTTGATTATAGACGAAAAAATATCGAATATTCAGATTATTATGTCACTTATTTACATATTTTCCGAACTCATTAATTTAGTTTGTCATATTCCTCATAACTGCAAATACCTTATATACGAGTTATATATATTATCCAGTTATAACTACATCTTTGCTTCCTACAGCAAAACATTTTTACCATTAAACATCCTCACTTACTGTTGTTGTTTCTAATTTGATCTCGGTTAAATTTATACAAAGTTATTAAGTATGCTACTGAATGTTACAACCTCCGGTTATAATCTCAATAATACCACATTGTCAATATCTTTTTATAATTTCGTCTAACATTTGTTACATTTTCATGGGTTAATGTCGATGAAAACCAGTACGAGGTAATCAGTCCCTCAAGGCTGAGGGACTGATTACCTCAATCTCCTTCTCATCTTCTACCTTTCATCTCTGTACCGCACTGAGGAAGCTACTTGTTTGGGAAACGCTTCCACAATAAAGATTCCCAAATATTTTAAAAGTGTCTAAATCTTCAAACTGCCGATTTTCTAAACCATTTAACCATTAAACCATTCTTAACCACCTAAGGTTAAGAAGAAATGCGAGTTAAAACAGGAGTGTGAGACAAAGTGCGCTACGTAAGTAAGTAAGTAAGTAAGTAAGTTTATTCAGGTATACACAAATACAGTTACATAGAATTATCATACATAGCAGCATATGTGTAGAGAACCTAGGATAACCCAAAAAAGTCAGACAGAGTGACTTATTTCCATTGGGGTAGCACTTCGCAACCTCTCAAAGCATTCATGGACTGCAGTCTGCAGCATTTGCAGCATTATTATTACAGGTTGTGATGTTTCAAATAAGGTAAGGACAATGAGCTGAAATAAGTTCAGGTAAAATTTGACAGCAGCTATTTTTTAAAATGGAGTCAATTTTTTTTTTAGCTTACGTTTTGATGTCTACCCAAGTTTTACTGCTTCTCTATTTGTCTGAGGATCATGTCAATAATTACCCTATTCGGGCATGATTTATTATCATCCTGTTCTACATAATTTATTGCTTCTGGAATTTCGCTAGTATCTATCCCTAAGTTAAAACTGAGAAGAATTAAGAGTTAAAAATTTCACATGTTTCCTTATCACTGTCAGTGATCTGACCTGAGTTACTTTTGAGTGGGTGTATCTTGTCCCTAATCTTACTTCTATATACCTGAAAGAAACCTTGCCACTTTAGCCTCATAATCTCTTAGCTTTTCTTGACTTTTTTTTATTTCTCTCTGTGATTGAATATAATGATTTCTTAACTTCCCATTCCCTCTATTGATACGCTTTCACATGCCTCTCTTTTGACAAATGAGATGTTCTAATCTATTGGGAACATTTCTGATTGATCTAATTTCCCTACTTGGAACATAATTTGTATGGGCAGCTAGAACTATGCTCTGAAAAACGTCATATTGGCAACCAGCGCCCCATACCTGACCCATACACAGGTCATTCCAATTCAGCCCGCCCAGGTAATTTCTCAGTCCCATAAAATCGGTCAAGTAGAAGTCTGGAACAGAGACTTGATTGCAGTTATTTGAGTAATTCCATGGTATATTGAAACTAAGTGATTTGTGATCGCTTTCCCTAAGCTCATCATTATCCTCAAGACTATTATAGTGATTCCTTGTTGGCAAGAACCAAGTCAAGCAGGTTGTTTCCTCTAGTTCAGAGGTTCTCAGCTGGTGGTCCATGGTGACATTATCAGTGGTCCACAAAACGTTCACTATATTTGGTAATAAAATGAAAATTGGTGCATAGTCTTAAATTTATTGAAAATAAAGTGTGGATCAGCGATATATGCATTGACCAGCGTGAACGGAGATGGTCAGATAATGGATTCACCCATGTTAGCTGCAGTGACAGTCAAACTGCGGAAGCGATATCACGTGAACCTTGCAAGTTGAGGCAGTTCGTTCATGGCGTAGTATGTGTGTGTGTGTGTGTGTGTGTGTGTGTGTGTGTGTGTGTGTGTGTGTGTGTGTGTGTGTGTGTGTGTGTGTGTGTGTGGGTGTGCGTGCGTGAAAGTGCGGGCCATTCCTGTTGTTTAGTGCAGTAGTCACCGAACTGCTGAGCTGATTAGTTGTGTCTTTCGTCGTGCACTGTTTTACAGTTGTGGTGTAAGCTGATTTGGTTGTCTACTATAAAATGTAATATGAAAGGAAGCTGGGAGGAAGATTAGAAAGTGTGAAATATTTCTGGTCAGTTGTTATGCTGCTGTGTATTGTGTTGTGCTGGTTTTTGTTTAAGAAACTGATGGTGCTTTATTATTGCACGTGTATTATTATCTTCTGTTTTTCATATCTTTATTAATGCCAATCTCTGATGCCAAGCCCATGGTGATACTCTTCAGTTTGCTTGTTCTATCTAGCCTGGAATATTGCTGCACACTAATAGTACCTTTCAAGGCAAGTGAAATTGCTGACCTAGAAATTGTACAGAGAACATTCACGGCACACGTAACTGCGATTACACCTCAGTTACTGGGAACGCTAGATGTTCCCCAACCAGTACTCCCTAGAACGCAGGAGGGAGAGTTTCTTGATTATATACACTTGGAAAATCCTATATACACACGAAAATCACTCCCTGTGAAAGCAAAAGACTCGGCAGGCGATGCAACATCCCCCCAATGAAAAGGAGAGGCGCCACTAGCACGATAAGAGACAACACAATAAGTATCAGGGGCCCAAGACTGTTCAACTGCCTCCCAGTATATATGAGAGTGATTACTAAGAGACCCCTGGCTTTCTTCAAGTAGGCTTTGGACAGGCACCCAAAGTCAGCACCTGACCAGCCGGGCTGTTGTTCGTACGTGGGGTTGCGTGGGGTCAACAGTAGCAGCCTGGTTGATTAGGCCATGATCCACCATGAGGCCTAGTCACAGACCGGTCCGCGGGGGCGTTTACCCCCGAATCCTCTCCAGGTATACTCCAGGTAACACGTCTCCTGAGGCGCACATCAATCAAACAACCACTGCAGCATATGGGCTCCTTTCAAACCTGAGAATAGTTTTTCAACATTTAAGTATGGAGTCATTCACGACACTATACACGTTTTACGTCGGTCCCAGACTGGAGGATGCAGCACCAGTATGGAGCCCACAACTGGTCAAACATGTCAAGAAATTGGAGAAAGTGCAAAAGTTAGCAACAAGAGTAGTAGGAGAGGTTAAGTGAACACAACCTCACGACACTAGAGGATATGAGTGATAGAAGGAACATAATAACGACATATAAAATACTCAGAGGAATTGACAGAATGTTTCGAAGATGGGACACAGGAACAAGGGGCCACAACTGGAAGTTGAAAACTCAAATGAGCCATAGGGATGTTAGGAACTATTTAATCATCCTTAGAGTTGTCAGGAAATGGAACAATCTGGAGAGAAAAGTAGTAATGGCAGGAACCCTATGTAGTAACTTTAAGAAGATGATCGATAAGGCTCATGGAGCAGGGAGAGAGTGGACCAAGTAGCGACCAGTATACTCACACCCAAATAAATAAACTGAAAACTATTTCATATGCCTGCAATCAGATATGCTGCTCCACTACCTATGTCAAATATATTAACATGCCATTTACAAGCATTGTAATATATCCCCCCAAAAATATCACGGACGTCATGCATGACATTAACGCTGTTCACGATACTGCTGGTCACTGGCTTCATAGACTTCAGTGAATATTGGAAATACCGAAGATGGGGACAGTAAAAAAAACAGCAAGTAAAGAATGCAGCAATTAAAAGATACAGGGAAAGAAACATGAAGCAGAGACATAGACATAGACAATAACAGTATACAAAAGTTAATAACTTCACTTTAGTTTAAAAATAGCCCATAAGTGCCGAATGTAGACGCAAACAACACAAAAGATTCTGACGAATTCTATGATACATAGCCTACTGACAAAAAAAAAACCTCCCCATCCTTTCTCTTTTACTCAGAATTAAAAAAAAAAAGGCTCTGTGAGAATTGAACAAAGTATGCATCACTCTCTCCACTTGACCAACAATCCTTAAACACCAGGCACTCAGCAGTACTGTGTTTTCTCTGAGGCTCCACGACCAAGTATGTTCTTCATCAGGGAAAACACGCTCAGTACTCCTGGGCACCTGATGTTTAATGATTGTTGGTCAAGTGGAGAGAGTGATGCATACTTTGTCTGTCTGTCTATCTATCTATCTATCTATCTATATATATATATATATATATATATATATATATATATATATATATATATATATATGTCGTGCCGAATAGGCAGAACTTGCGATCTTGGCTTAAATAGCAACGCTCATCTTGCCATATAAGACAAGCGAAAGTTTGCGTATGCAATAATTTCGAAAAAAAACATTCTAAATCTAAAGAAAAAAATATATTTCATTGTGTTTGTTTAGTATTAAATTACTGTAAACGTATTTATAATATATTTAGTAGGATTAGGCTAAAATAAATTCCGCTTGTTATAATAAGGTTAGGTAAGTTTTCTAAGATTCTTTTGGTGCAAAATTAAAAATTTTACATTAACATTTATGAAAAAAAAATATATCTTTAAATGTATAAGAGAAATTTTTAGAAAGGACTTAATTTTAAATGAGTTCTTGCTAACTTACCAGTTTTACATATTCGGCACGACATATATATATATATATATATATATATATATATATATATATATATATATATATATATATATATATATATATATATATATATATATATATAATGTCGTGCCGAATATGTAAAACTGGTCAATTAGCAAGAACTCATTTAAAATTAAGTCCTTTCTAAAATTTTCTCTTATACGTTTAAAGATATATTTTTTTCATTAATGTTAATGTAAAAAATTTTAATTTTGCACCAAAAGAATTTTAGAAAACTTACCTAACCTTATTATAACAAGAACAATTTATTTTAGCCTAACCCAACTAAATATATTTTAGATTTGTTTACAATAATTTAATACTAAACAAACACAGTGAAATATATATTTTTCGTTAGGTTCAGAATGATTTTGGCGAAATTATTACATACACAAATTTTCACTTGTCCTATATGGCAAGATGAGCGTTGCTATTTAAGCCAAAATAGCAAGTTTTACCTATTCGGCACGACATATATATATATATATATATATATATATATATATATATATATATATATATATATATATATATATATATATATAGAGAGAGAGAGAGAGAGAGAGAGAGAGAGAGGATGGGGTCCACCTTTGGTGTAAATTGTGGGACTCATAGCCTCGGAAAGTGGATAAAAAGGCTTCAAGAAAGCCTTTTTATCCGAACTGAACAGGTAAAGCTTGCCGTGCCGAATAGATAAAACTTGAGATTTTCGCTTAAATAACAACTTTCTTCTGGCCGAATAAGGCAAGTGAAAATTTGTGTTTGAAATAATTTCACAAAAATCATTCTAAACCTTAGGAAAAAATATATTTCGATGTGTTTGTTCATTACTAAATTATTGTAAACACAACTAAAATATATTTAGTTGGATTAGGCTAAATTAAATTTCGTTTGTTATAAGTAAGTTTTCTAAAGTTCTTTTGTTACAAAATTATTAATTTTTACATTAACATATATGAGAAAAATATATCTTTAAGCGTTTAAGAGAAAACTTTAGAAAGGACTTTCTACCTACTTTCCTTCACCCCACCAACTTTCCTCCACCCACCTTTCTTCCATCTACCTACTTTCTTCCGCCCATCTACTTTCCTCCACCCATCTACTTGACTCCACCCACCTACTTCTCTCCACTCCTGTATCTCCCTCCACATGCATACTTACCTTCACACATCTCCCTTACTTCCTCACGAGCTTACTGCTCTGCCTCCACCTACTTCCCTCAACCCACCTACTCCCCTCATTCCACCTACTTGCCTCAACCTACCTACTTCCCAACTACCTATTTTTCTCCACCCACCTACTTCCATCTAAGAAAATGTACTTCCTTCTACCCACCCACTTCTCTCCTCTCGCCCATTTTCCTGATCTCATCAACTTCACTTTACCCACCTACTTCCATCCACTCGTCAACTTCCCTCCGACTACCTACTTCCCTCAACTCACCTGCCTCTCTCTACTAATTAACTTCCCTCCACCCACCTACTTCCCTCCGCACACTATAAACCTTTCACCCACATACTTCCCTCCGACCACATCTCTCCACCCACCTACTGACCTTCTTCCCTATGTCTTGCCCCACGTATCTTGTTAACATATACGTTGTAATTAAGATACATAGCTCATATCTTTTCTTCAACATTTCAATAAATGTGTCCAGAGAGGAATGTGAGCCCGTGGTATATGTGTCGTGAGGGACACATGATGTATCACACGATTTTCAAATTTACACTATTAATTAATTTACCTGTAATTTATTTTGACAACTATCATGAATGTGGCATTTTGAGGAAATTATGATCATGGAAAAAGTTCACTGAAGTGCCTGTTATTTTTTTTTTTTTTTGGGGGGGGGGGATGTTGAACGTACGGAGAGTAAGTTTATTTAGGCACAGGTATACATAAGCACAAATGTCAAACAGAGTGTAAATTACCTAGGACAAAGTGAAGGATACATGAATTAGACTGATACATGAATTAGAAGGATACATGAATTAGAAAGATACATGAATTAGAAAGATACATGAATTAGAA
This sequence comes from Cherax quadricarinatus, assembly GCF_038502225.1. Lineage (NCBI taxonomy): Eukaryota > Metazoa > Arthropoda > Malacostraca > Decapoda > Parastacidae > Cherax > Cherax quadricarinatus. The sequence goes on from NC_091300.1 coordinate 51,129,849, forward strand.
AGATACATGAATTAGAAAGATTCATGAATTAGAAAGATACATGAATTAGAAAGATACATGAATTAGAAAGATACATGAATTAGAAAGATACATGAATTAGAAAGATACACGAATTAGAAAGATACATGAATTAGAAAGATACATGAATTAGAAACATACATGAATTAGAAAGATACATGAATTAGAAACATACATGAATTAGAAAGATACATGAATTAGAAAGATACATGAATTAGAAGGATACATGAATTAAAAGTATACATGAATTAGAAAGGTACATGAATTAGAAGGATACATGAATTAGAAAGATACATGAATTAAAAAGATACATGAATTAGAAAGATACATGAATTAGAAAGATACATGAATTAGAAGGATAAAGTGAAGCATACATGAATTAGAAGGACAAACTGAAGGATACACGAATTGGATGGAGAACGTGAAGGATACATGAAGAAGGATACAGGTAGAAGGATAAAGTGAAGGTTACATGAACGAGAAGGATTTTTCTATTGAGCAGTTTGGATGGATCTGCTGAGGCTTACCTGCAAGATGAGTCGAAAAGTTCAACTTAGTTGTCAAATTAAGAATGGAATTATCCATTATTAACTACTGATCTTCAACCTGTTTTGTTGTTGTTAATGTTGTCAGAAAGGTATATTTAATCTTAATATTTCACTATCTATATTTTTCTTTTTTTTTTAAATTTACGCTAAATTCTTCAATTTATATTTAATAATTTTCTGATTTTAACACTATCAGTTTTGTAAAAAAAAAAAATATGATATACGCCAGACCCTCCATCCTGGTGTTATTCCCCAGGATCTTCTTCCCCTACCACATGTTTCCCTTTACCCACCTGTCTTCCCACAAGACCCTCCATCCTTGTGTTATTCCCCAGGATCTTCTTCCCCTACCACCCGTTTCCCTTCGCCCACCTGTCTTCCCACCAGACCCTCCATCCTGGTGTTATTCCCCAGGATCTTCTTCCCCTACCACCTGTTTCCCTTCACCCACCTGTCTTCCCACCAGACCCTCCATCCTTGTGTTATTCCCTAGGATCTTCTTCCCCTACCACCTGTTTCCCTTCACCCACCTGTCTTCCCACCAGACCCTCCATCCTTGTGTTATTCCCCAGGATCTTCTTCCCCTACCACCTGTTTCCCTTCACCCACCTGTCTTAACACCAGACCCTTCATCCTGGTGTTATTCCCCAGGATCTTCTTCCCCTACCACCTGTTTCCCTTCACCCATCTGTCTTCCCAACAGACCCTCCATCCTGGTGTTATTCCCAGGATCTTCTTCCCCTTCCACCTGTTTCCCTTCACCCACCTGTCTTCCCACCAGACCCTTCATCCTTGTATTATTCCCCAGGATCTTCTTCCCCTTCCACCTGTTTCCCTTCACCCACCTGTCTTCCCACCAGACCCTCCATCCTTGTATTATTCCCCAGGATCTTCTTCCCCTAAAACCACCTGTTTATTCCCTTCACCCACCTGTCTTCCCACCAGACCCTCCATCCTTGTGTTATTCCCCAGGATCTTCTATCCCCTACCACCTGTTTCCCTTCACCCACCTGTCTTCCCACCAGACCCCTCCATCCTTGTGTTATTCCCTAGGATCTTCTTCCCCTACCACCTGTTTCCCTTCACCCACCTGTCTTCCCACCAGACCCTCCATCCTTGTGTTATTCCCCAGGTTCTTCTTCCCCTACCACCTGTTTCCCTTCACCCACCTGTCTTCCCATCAGACCCTCCATCCTGGTGTTATTCCCCAGGATCTTCTTCCCCTACCACCTGTTTCCCTTCACCCACCTGTCTTCCCACCAGTCCCTCCATCCTTGTATTATTCCCCAGGATCTTCTTCCCCTACCACCTGTTTCCCTTCACCCACCTATCTTCCAACCAGACCCTCCATCCTTGCATTATTCCCCAGGATCTTCTTCCCCTACCACCTGTCTCCCTTCACCCACCTGTCTTCCAACCAGACCCTCCATCCTTGTATTATTCCCCAGGATCTTCTTCCCCTACCACCTATTTCCCTTCACCCACCTGTCTTCCCACCAGACCCTCCATCCTTGTATTATTCCCCAGTATCTTCTTCCCCTACCACCTGTTTCCCTTCACCCACCTGTCTTCCCAAGAGACCCTTCATCCTTGTATAATTCCCCAGGATCTTCTTCCCCTACCACCTGTTTCCCTTCACCCACCTGTGTTCCCACCAGACCCTTCATCCTTGTATTATTCCCCTGGATCTTCTTCCCCTACCACCTGTTTCCCTTCACCCACCTGTCTTCCCACCAGACCCTCCATCCTTGTATTATTGTCCAGGATCTTCTTCCCCTACCACCTGTTTCCCTTCACCCACCTGTCTTCCCATCAGACCCTCCATCCTTGTATTATTCCTCAGGATCTTCTTCCCCTACCACCTGTTTCCCTTCACCCACCTGTCTTCCCACCAGACCCTTCATCCTGGTGTTATTCCCCAGGATCTTCTTCCCCTACCACCTGTTTCCCTTCACCCACCTGTCTTCCCATCAGACCCTCCATCCTGGTGTTATTCCCTACCACCTGGATCAGACCCTTCTTCCCCTACCACCTGTTTCCCTTCACCCACCTGTCTTCCCATCAGACCCTCCATCCTGGTGTTATTCCCTAGGATCTTCTTCCCCTACCACAAGTTTCCCTTCACCCACCTGTCTTCCCATCAGACCCTCCATCCTGGTGTTATTCCCCAGGATCTTCTTCCCCTACCACCTGTTTCCCTTCACCCACCTATCTTCCATCCAGACCCTCCATCCTTGTATTATTCCCCAGGATCTTCTTCCCCTACCACATGTCTCCCTTCACCCACCTGTCTTCCCACCAGACCCTCCATCCTTGTATTATTCCCCAGGATCTTCTTCCCCTACCACCTGTTTCCCTTCACCCACCTGTCTTCCCACCAGACCCTCCATCCTTGTATTATTCCCCAGTATCTTCTTCCCCTACCACCTGTTTCCCTTCACCCACCTGTCTTCCCAACAGACCCTGCATCCTTGTATTATTCCCCAGGATCTTCTTCCCCTACCACCTGTTTCCCGTCACCCACCTGTCGTCCCACCAGACCCTGCATCCGTGTATTATTCCCCTGGATCTTCTTCCCCTACCACCTGTTTCCCTTCACCCACCTGTCTTCCCACCAGACCTTCCATCCTTGTATTATTGTCCAGGATCTTCTTCCCCTACCACCTGTTTCCCTTCACCCACCTGTCTTCCCATCAGACCCTCCATCCTTGTATTATTCCTCAGGATCTTCTTCCCCTACCACCTGTTTCCCTTCAACCACCTGTCTTCCCACCAGACCCTTCATCCTGGTGTTATTCCCCAGGATCTTCTTCCCCTACCACCTGTTTCCCTTCACCCACCTGTCTTCCCATCAGACCCTCCATCCTGGTGTTATTCCCTAGGATCTTCTTCCCCTACCACCTGTTTCCCTTCACCCACCTGTCTTCCCATCAGACCCTCCATCCTGGTGTTATTCCCCAGGATCTTCTTCCCCTACCACCTGTTTCCCTTCACCCACCTGTCTTCCCATCAGACCCTCCATCCTAGTGTTATTCCCCAGGATCTTCTTCCCCTACCACCTGTTTCCCTTCACCCACCTGCCTTCCCACCAGACCCTACATCCTGGTGTTTTTTCCCAAGTTCTTCTTCCCCTACCACCTGTTTCCCTTCACCCACCTGTCTTCCCATCAGACCCTCCATCCTGGTGTTATTCCCCAGGTTCTTCTTCCCCTACCACCTGTTTCCCTTCACCCACCTGTCTTCCCACCAGTCCCTCCATCCTGGTGTTATTCCCCAGGATCTTCTTCCCCTACCACCTGTTTCCCTTCACCCACCTGTCTTCCCACCAGTCCCTCCATCCTTGTATTATTCCCCAGGTTCTTCTTCCCCTACCACCTGTTTCCCTTCACCCACCTGCCTTCCCACCAGACCCTCCATCCTGGTGTTATTCCCCAGGATCTTCTTCCCCTACCACCTGTTTCCCTTCACCCACCTGTCTTCCATCAGACCCTCCATCCTTGTGTTATTCCCCAGGATCTTCTTCCCCTACCACCTGTTTCCCTTCACCCACCTGTCTTCCCACCAGACCCTCCATCCTTGTATTATTCCCCAGGATCTTCTTCCCCTACCACCTGTTTCCCTTCACCCACCTGTCTTCCCATCAGACCCTTCATCCTTTTGTTATTCCCCAGGATCTTCTTCCCCTACCACCTGTTTCCCTTCACCCACCTGTCCCCATCAGACCCTTCATCCTTTTGTTATTCCCCAGGATCTTCTTCTACCATGTTTCCCTTCACCAACCTGTCTTCCATCAGACCCTCCATCCTTGTGTTATTCCCCAGGATCTTCTTCCCCTACCACCTGTTTCCCTTCACCCACCTGTCTTCCCATCAGACCCTCCATCCTGGTGTTATTCCCCAGGATCTTCTTCCCCTACCAACCTGTTTCCCTTCACCCACCTGTCTTCCCATCAGACCCTCCATCCTAGTGTTATTCCCCAGGATCTTCTTCCCCTACCACCTGTTTCCCTTCACCCACCTGCCTTCCCACCAGACCCTACATCCTGGTGTTTTTTTCCCAAGTTCTTCTTGTTTCCCTTCACCCACCTGTCTTCCAATCAGACCCTCCATCCTGGTGTTATTCCCCAGGTTCTTCTTCCCCTACCACCTGTTTCCCTTCACCCACCTGTCTTCCCATCAGTCCCTCCATCCTGGTGTTATTCCCCAGGATCTTCTTCCCCCTACCACCTGTTTCCCTTCACCCACCTGTCTTCCCACCAGTCCCTCCATCCTTGTATTATTCCCCAGGTTCTTCTTCCCCTACCACCTGTTTCCCTTCACCCACCTGCCTTCCCACCAGACCCTCCATCCTGGTGTTATTCCCCAGGATCTTCTTCCCCTACCACCTGTTTCCCTTCACCCACCTGTCTTCCCATCAGACCCTCCATCCTTGTGTTATTCCCCAGGATCTTCTTCCCCTACCACCTGTTTCCCTTCACCCACCTGTCTTCCCACCAGACCCTCCATCCTTGTATTATTCCCCAGGATCTTCTTCCCCTACCACCTGTTTCCCTTCACCCACCTGTCTTCCCATCAGACCCTACATCCTTTTGTTATTCCCCAGGATCTTCTTCCCCTACCACCTGTTTCCCTTCACCCACCTGTCTTCCCATCAGACCCTTCATCCTTTTGTTATTCCCCAGGATCTTCTTCCTACCACCTGTTTCCCTTCACCAACCTGTCTTCCCATCAGACCCTCCATCCTTGTGTTATTCCCCAGGATCTTCTTCCCCTACCACCTGTTTCCCTTCACTCACCTGCCTTCCCATCAGACCCTCCATCCTGGTGTTATTCCCCAGGATCTTCTTCCTCTACCACCTGTTTCCCTTCACCCACCTGTCTTCCCACCAGTCCCTCCATCCTGGTGTTATTCCCCAGGCTCTTCTTCCCCTACCACCTGTTTCCCTTCACCCACCTGTCTTCCCACCAGACCCTCCATCCTGGTGTTATTCCCCAGGATCTTCTTCCTCTACCACCTGTTTCCCTTCACCCACCTGTCTTCCCACCAGTCCCTCCATCCTGGTGTTATTCCCCAGGATCTTCTTCCCCTACCACCTGTTTCCCTTCACCCACCTGTCTTCCCACCAGACCCTCCATCCTTGTATTATTCCCCAGGTTCTTCTTCCCCTACCACCTGTTTCCCTTCACCCACCTGTCTTCCCATCAGACCCTTCATCCTTTTGTTATTCCCCAGGATCTTCTTCCCCTACCACCTGTTTCCCTTCACCCACCTGTCTTCCCATCAGACCCTTCATCCTTTTGTTATTCCCCAGGATCTTCTTCCCCTACCACCTGTTTCCCTTCACCCACCTGTCTTCCCATCAGACCCTCCATCCTTGTGTTATTCCCCAGGATCTTCTTCCCCTACCACCTGTTTCCCTTCACCCACCTGTCTTCCCACCAGTCCCTCCATCCTGGTGTTATTCCCCAGGCTCTTCTTCCCCTACCACCTGTTTCCCTTCACCCACCTGTCTTCCCACCAGACCCTCCATCCTGGTGTTATTCCCCAGGATCTTCTTCCCCTACCACCTGTTTCCCTTCACCCACCTGTCTTCTCACCAGACCCTCCATCCTGGTGTTATTCCCCAGGATCTTCTTCCCCTACCACCTGTTTCCCTTCACCCACCTGTCTTCCCACCAGACCCTCCATCCTGGTGTTATTCCCCAGGATCTTCTTCCCCTACCACCTGTTTCCCTTCACCCACCTGTCTTCCATCAGACCCTCCATCCTGGTGTTATTCCCCAGGCTCTTCTTCCCCTACCACCTGTTTCCCTTCACCCACCTGTCATCCCACCTACTTCCCTCCACTCATCTATCTTCAAACCTACTTCCCTATGCCCACATATCTTCCCACGTAGTTCTCTCCACCCACCTGTCTTCCCTCGTACTTCATTCCGCCCACCTGCCTTTCCGTCTACTTCCCTTCGCCCACCTGTTTTACCACCTGCTTCCCTTCGCCAACCTGTTTTACCAACTGCTTCCCTTCTCGTACCTGTCTTCCCACCTATTTCTCTTTGCCCACCTGTCTTCCCACCTATTTCTCTTTGCCCACCTGTCTTCCCACCAGCTTCTCTCTACCTACCATCTTGCTAGTAGGGTTACGACCCCAACACATATCCAGCTATATGGAGTACAAGAGGGAAGGAGAGGGGAGGAGAGAGAGAGAGAGAGAGAGAGAGAGAGAGAGAGAGAGAGAGAGAGAGAGAGAGAGAGAGAGAGAGAGAGAGAGAGAGAGAGAGAGAGAGAGAGACCGTCTTGACACTAAGTATAATCGTGGGAGACAGCTGGTGTATCTCCCACATTGGGGAAACGTTCCATAGTAACAAATGTCTGGAGTTGACATCACATTAAGACATTAAATCACTATTCATTGAGTAAAGAAAAATACTAAAATGTGAAGAAATAAAAAAATGCTGTTCCAAATAAATATTATTTTTATTATGCAGGACCAGTACGATGGATTATTAAAGATTAATATTGATAATTACCTCAGTTTTCCCGATTACACCCAATACGCACATAAATCTTGCTGAATTTAATTTCGGTTAATGCCGCAATACAATTCCACAACATTCTGAAATGCATTTAAAAGCTGTAAATTTAAGGGACGACAGATGGAGCTACAGAGGCTGACACAATAACATGTTTGAGTCTCGTTTTGATTACACACACACATACATACAACAACACTTCAGAACTCGCATATCCGAATTTCCATCTCCCCACCTCCCCAACCTTCCCCACTCCCTCTCTCTCTCTCTTTCCTCCTCTTTCTCTCTCTCTCTCTCTTTCCTCCTCTTTCTCTCTCTCTCTCTCTCTCTCTCTCTCTCTCTCTCTCTCTCTCTCTCTCTCTCTCTCTCTACACAGGGTTTAACAAGGTTAGGTTAAGGATCCCTAGCTTAATTGACAAGCTATTTACAGGTTAAGGATTCCCAGCTGTATTGGCAAGCTAAGAGCTGTTACCTACATCAGCTCATTTGAAAGCATTTTTATTGTGATAACACATACAAGTAGGGAACAGGATGAAGATGGAGCCATCTGTGGGCCAGCATTCTCTCTCTCTCTCTCTCTGTCTGTCTGTCTCTCTCTCTCTCTCTCTCTCTCTCTCTCTCTCTCTCTCTCTCTCTCTCTCTCACACACTCACTCTCTTTCAAAAGGGTTTTACAAGGAAGGTTAAGTGCTCCTGCCATTATTTATAAGCTAAGAACTGTTACCTTCATCAGCTCATTTGGAAGTCTTTTTATTGTTAAAAGGCATATATAGAGGGAATAGGAAATTAAACTTGAATGATTCGCCGGTAAGTGTCCCGGCCCAGGTCTTTTCCAGATGGCGACCCGGTAAGTGTCCCGACCCAGGTCTTTTCCAGATGGTGACCCGGCATAGGATGAAAGTGGAGCCATCTATGGGCCAGCGATTTCATTTGATCAATTGAGTTATTTCAAACAATGTTATTATAATATACGAACATGTTCCGGACTCGAGTCATCCTAGGAAAAAATGATCTCAGTTGAAGTAATGTTCTTGAGAAGGTAAAACCAGAGTGTAGTTGCTGTTTGTTGCCCTTTTTGCTGTGTAGAAGTTCTCTTCTCGCTAACCACGAAGTGGAGCCAAGTGTGGGACCTTGACAACATTGGCCTTGTATTAATGTAGGTAGAATCACCAACAATATGTTAGGTAAAAAAGACACAAGTGCAACTAATGTGAAGCTTTATGGGGCAACGTTTCGATCTCAAGGAGCTTTATCAAGACATTGCAAAGAATACATAGACACAGAAGGTATATATATAGGCTTAGAGCGAGGTGTAGTAGTTGTAATACTACTACTACTAGTAGTAGTAGTAGTAGTAGTAGTAGTAGTAGTAGTAGTAGTAGTAGTAGTAGTAGTAGTAGTAATAATGCATATGGTAGAAAAAATCGACTTATACATAAGCAAAATGGTTATTAAAGGTTTTTGCTTGAGTAGCATAAAAATAGCTTGGCCTTGTACATAACAGTAAGGTCACCCACATCCCTCAGTGTTGAAGACTTAAAATGTCAGATCAGTCCAGGCCGGGTCAAGGTGAGAGGTGAGTCGTCTTCCCCTGCTCTCTATTCTGTCAAGAAGATGAGAGGAGGAATGTACAGGCAGCCCAAGAAAGTGAAGCATACTCAAGGTGTGAGCGCACTTGAGCCTTGTACAGTCTTGCAGCCTCTACAGTTGAGGAGATGTCAGATATGTCTAAGTGATGCAAGCTTCCTAATTTCACCCCATGGATATCAACTTCCTTCCCGGGTTCCATCATTTATTCTTCCACTGTTCCAGCATTACCGTTATGGTGCCTAGAGACCATCATCATTTGTGTTTTCTCAGGAACAAATGTGACCTGCGGTTGTTTTCCTCAGGATGATATAGCTGTAAGCTTGTGACTTATACAACTGAGAGCAGCTGGCATTTTCTCTTTGAATAAGTCACTGTCAGAGTACAGGTAAGAAACTAGGGCAGCCACTGGGACGTAGCTCTGTGGTCTTATGTAAAGCACCAAACCACCTGCTGAGCCGAGGTGGAAGTAGCTGGGTGGATGGCGTGTAAGTGTCCTCACTAGTTCTGAAATCCTGCTTGTTTCTATAATGCATCTCCAGAGAACTGGTGATGTTGTCTGTCAAGTTCCTTTTTGTATCGACAGTATCGATAGTGGTCTTCTTGCTGTCCTCTGTTGTGAGAGTAATTGCATCTAATATCTCGCAGGCAGTTGTCAACGGTGTGCCCCCTCCAGTGACAGTGGGAGCACAGCCTAGGTTTACCTGGAGTTTACCTGGAGAGGGTTTCGGGGGTCAATGTCCCCGCGTCTCGGTCTGAGACCAGGCCTCGTGGTGGATCAGGGTCTGATCAACCAGGCTGTTACTCTGGCCGAACGCAAACTGACGTACGAACCACAGCCTGGTTGGTCAGATACTGACTGTAGGTGCCTATCCAGTGCCTTCTTGAAGACAGCCAGGGGTCTATTGGTAATCCCCTTTATGTATGCTGGGAGGCAGTTGAACAGTCTTGGGCCCCGGACACTTAATGTGTTGTCTCTGTGTACTCGTGGCGCCCCTGTTTTTCATTGGGGAAATGTTGCATCTCCTGCCAAGTCTTTAGCTTTCATAGGGAGTGATTTTCTTGTGCAAGTTTGGTACTAATCCCTCTAGGATTTTCCAAGTGTATATTATCATGTATCTCTCGCCTGCGCTCCAGGGAATACAGATCAAGGGCCTTCAACCGTTCCCAGTATTTTAGGTGATTATCGTACTTATGTGTGCCGTGAAAGTTCTTTGTACACTCTCCAGGTCAGCAATTTCTTCTGCCTTGAAGGGGGCAGTTACTGTACAGCAGTATCCAAGCTATTTGAAGAGAATCAACATTTTCTTGGAGTCTCTAGTTTTGAAGGTTCTCATTATCCATTCTATCATTATCCTAGCAGATGCGGTAGATACACTGTTGTGGTCTTTGAAGGCGAGACCCTCTGACATTATCACTCCCAGGTCCTTCACATTACTTTTTCGCTCTATTGTATGGTTAGAATTTGTCGTATACCCCAATACAGTTTTAATTTCCTCAAGTTTTCCATATCTGAGAAGTTGAAATTTGTCTTCATATTGTTTTGAGTGGCCCATTTGAAGATTTGGTTTGTGTCCGCTTTGAGTCTTGCGGTGTCTTTGAGGATTAGGAAGGGGTTCATTGAGAGGGCAAGGAAGAGGTTCATTGAGAGGGCAAGGAAGAGGTTCATTGAGAGGGCAAGGAAGAGATTCGCTTAGAGGGCAAGAAAGAGAAAAACTGAGAGGAAAAGGAAGAGGATGATTGAGAGGGCGAAGAGGATTGATGAGAAGGAAAGAGTATCATTAAGATTGCAAGGATGAGGATCATTGCAAGGGAAGGAGTGAGGATTTGCAAGCATTGCAAAGGAGGGATGAGGATCATTGCAAAGGAAGGGATGAGGATCATTGCAAAGGAAGGGATGAGGATCATGAGGGAAGGGATGAGGATCATTGCAAAGGAAGGGATGAGGATCATTGCATTGCAAGAGGGATGAGGATCATTGCAAGGGATGAGGATCATTGCAGAGATCATTGCAAGGGAAGGGATGAGGATCATTGCAAGGGAGGGATGAGGATCATTGCAAGAAGGGATGAGGATCATTGCAAAGGATGAGGATCATTGCAAGGGAAGGGATGAGGATGAGGATCATTGCAAAGGAAGGGATGAGGAAGGGATCATTGCAAAGGAAGGGATGAGGATCATTGCAAAGGAAGGGATGAGGAGCATTGCAAAGGAAGGGATGAGGATCATTGCAAGGGAAGGGATGAGGATCATTGGAAGGGAAGGGATGAGGATCATTGCAAGGGAAGGGATGAGGATCATTGCAAGGGGGAGGGATGAGGATCATTGCAAAGGAAGGGATGAGGATCATTGCAAGGGAAGGGATGAGGATCATTGCAAGGGAAGGGATGAGGATCATTGCAAGGGGGAGGGATGAGGATCATTGCAAGGGAAGGGATGAGGATCATTGCAAAGGAAGGGATGAGGATCATTGCAAGGGAAGGGATGAGGATCATTGCAAGGGAAGGGATGAGGATCATTGCAAAGGAAGGGATGAGGATCATTGCAAAGGAAGGGATGAGGATCATTGTAAGGGAAGGGATGAGGATCATTGAAAGGGAAGGGATGAGGATCATTGCAAGGGAAGGGATGAGGATCATTGCAAGGGAAGGGATGAGGATCATTGCAAAGGAAGGGATGAGGATCATTGCAAGGGAAGGGATGAGGATCATTGCAAGGGAAGGGATGAGGATCATTGCAAGGGAAGGGATGAGGATCATTGCAAGGGAAGGGATGAGGATCATTGCAAAGGAAGGGATGAGGATCATTGCAAAGGAAGGGATGAGGATCATTGCAAAGGAAGGGATGAGGATCATTGCAAGGGAAGGGATGAGGATCATTGCAAGGGAAGGGATGAGGATCATTGCAAAGGAAGGGATGAGGATCATTGCAAGGGAAGGGATGAGGATCATTGCAAGGGAAGGGATGAGGATCATTGCAAGGGAAGGGATGAGGATCATTGCAAAGGAAGGGATGAGGATCATTGCAAGGGAAGGGATGAGGATCATTGCAAGGGAAGGGATGAGGATCATTGCAAAGGAAGGGATGAGGATCATTGCAAGGGAAGGGATGAGGATCATTGTAAGGGAAGGGATGAGGATCATTGCAAGGGAAGGGATGAGGATCATTGCAAGGGAAGGGATGAGGATCATTGCAAGGGAAGGGATGAGGATCATTGCAAAGGAAGGGATGAGGATCAATGCAAGGGAAGGGATGAGGATCATTGCAAGGGAAGGGATGAGGATCATTGCAAGGGAAGGGATGAGGATCATTGCAAGGGAAAGGATGAGGATCATTGTAAGGGAAGGGATGAGGATCATTGCAAAGGAAGGGATGAGGATCATTGCAAAGGAAGGGATGAGAATCATTGCAAGGGAAAGGATTAGGATCATTGCAAAGGAAGGGATGAGGATCATTGCAAGGGAAGGGATGAGGATCATTGTAAGGGAAGGGATGAGGATCATTGCAAGGGAAGGGATGAGGATCATTGCAAGGGAAGGGATGAGGATCATTGCAAAGGAAGGGATGAGGATCATTGCAAGGGAAGGGATGAGGATCATTGCAAGGGAAAGGATAAGGATCATTGCAAAGGAAGGGATGAGGATCATTGCAAGGGAAGGGATGAGGATCATTGCAAGGGAAGGGATGAGGATCATTGCAAGGGAAGGGATGAGGATCATTGCAAGGGAAAGGATTAGGATCATTGCAAAGGAAGGGATGAGGATCATTGCAAGGGAAGGGATGAGGATCATTGCAAGGGAAGGGATGAGGATCATTGCAAGGGAAGGGATGAGGATCATTGCAAGGGAAGGGATGAGGATCATTGCAAGGGAAGGGATGAGGATCATTGCAAGGGAAGGGATGAGGATCATTGCAAAGGAAGGGATGAGGATCATTGCAAGGGAAGGGATGAGGATCATTGCAAAGGAAGGGATGAGGATCATTGCAAGGGAAGGGATGAGGATCATTGCAAGGGAAAGGATGAGGATCATTGTAAGGGAAGGGATGAGGATCATTGCAAGGGAAGGGATGAGGATCATTGCAAAGGAAGGGATGAGGATCAGTGCCAAGGGGGATGAGAATCATTGCAAGGGAAGGGTTGAGGATCATTGCAAGGGAAGGGATGAGGATCATTGCAAGGGAAGGGATGAGGATCATTGCAAGGGAAAGGATGAATCATTGTAAGGGAAGGGATGAGGATCATTGCAAGGGAAGGGATGAGGATCATTGCAAAGGAAGGGATGAGGATCATTGCAAAGGAAGGGATGAGGATCATTGCATGAGGATCATTGCAAGGGAAAGGATTAGGATCATTGCAAAGGAAGGAATGAGGATCATTGCAAGGGAAGGGATGAGGATCATTGCAAGGGAAAGGATGAGGATCATTGTAAGGGAAGGGATGAGGATCATTGCAAGGGAAGGGATGAGGAGCATTGCAAACGAAGGGATGAGGATCATTGCAAGGGAAGGGATGAGGATCATTGGGAAGGGGTGAGGATCATTACATTGCAAGGGAAAGGGAAGGGATGAGGATCATTGCAAGGGAAGAGATGCAAAGGATCATTGCATTGCAAGGGAAGGGATGAAGGAAGGGATGAGGATCATTGCATTGCAAAGGGAAGGGGTGAGGATCATTGCAAGGGAAGGGATGAGGATCATTGCAAGGGAAGGGATGAGGATCATTGCAAGGGAAGGGATGAGGATCTTTGCAAGGGAAGGGATGAGGATCATTGCAAAGGAAGGGATGAGGATCATTGCAAGGGAAGGGATGAGGATCATTGTAAGGGAAGGGATGAGGAGCATTGCAAACGAAGGGATGAGGATCATTGCAAGGGAAGGGATGAGGATCATTGCAAGGGAACGGATTAGGATCATTGCAAAGGAAGGGATGAGGATCATTGCAAGGGAAGGGATGAGGATCATTGCAAGGGAAGGGATGAGGATCATTGCAAGGGAAGGGATGAGGATCATTGCAAGGGAAAGGATGAGGATCATTTGTAAGGGAAGGAATGAGGATCATTGCAAAGGAAGGGATGAGGATCATTGCAAAGGAAGGGATGAGGATCATTGCAAGGGAAGGGATGAGGATCATTGCAAGGGAAGGGATGAGGATCATTGCAAAGGAAGGGATGAGGATCATTGCAAGGGAAGGGATGAGGATCATTGCAAGGGAAGGGATGAGGATCATTGCAAAGGAAGGGATGAGGATCATTGCAAAGGAAGGGATGAGGATCATTGCAAGGGAAGGGATGAGGATCATTGCAAAGGGATGAGGATCATTGCAAGGGAAGGGATGAGGATCATTGCAAGGGAAAGGATTAGGATCATTGCAAGGGAAGGGATAAGGATCATTGTAAGGGGAGGGATGAGGATCATTGTAAGGGAAGGGATGAGGATCATTGTAAGGGAAGAGATTAGGATCATTGCAAGGGAAGGGATGAGGATCATTGCAAGGGAAAGGATTAGGATCATTGCAAGGGAAGGGATGAGGATCATTGTAAGGGGAGGGATGAGGATCATTGCAGGGGAAGGGATGAGGATCATTGCAAGGAAAGGGATGAGGATCATAGCAAGGGAAGGGATGAGGATCATTGCAAGGGAAGGTATGAGGATCATTGCAAGGGAAGGGATGAGGATCATAGCAAGGAAAGGGATGAGGATCATAGCAAGGGAAGGGATGAGGATCATTGCAAGGGAAGGGATGAGGATCATTGCAAGGGAAGGGATGAGGATAATTGCAAGGGAAGGGATGAGGATCATTGGAAGGGATGAGGATCATTGCAAGGGAAGGGATGAGGATCATTGCAAGGGAAGGGATGAGGATCATTGCAAGGGAAGGGGTGAGGATCATTGCAAGGGAAGGGATGAGGATCATTGCAAGGGAAGGGATGAGGATCATTGCAAGGGAAGGGATGAGGATCATTGCAAGGGAAGGGGTGAGGATCATTACAAGGGAAGGGATGAGGATCATTGCAAGGGAAGAGATGAGGATCATTGCAAAGGAAGGGATGAGGATCATTGCAAGGGAAGGGGTGAGGATCATTGCAAGGGAAGGGATGAGGATCATTGCAAGGGAAGGGATGAGGATCATTGCAAGGGAAGGGATGAGGATCTTTGCAAGGGAAGGGATGAGGATCATTGCAAAGGAAGGGATGAGGATCATTGCAAGGGAAGGGATGAGGATCATTGTAAGGGAAGGGATGAGGATCATTGCAAGGGAAAGGATTAGGATCATTGCAAAGGAAGGGATGAGGATCATTGCAAGGGAAGGGATGAGAATCATTGCAAAGGAAGGGATGAAGATCATTGCAAGGGAAGAGATGAGGATCATTGCAAGGGAAGGGATGAGGATCATCCCTTCCTTTCATCTCATTGCAAGGAGAAACATAATTGAGTAGACAAGAAAAAAGATCTTCGAGAGAGTGAGGGAAATTAACATTAAGAGGGCTGGTGAGTCAGTGAGAGTGCTGGTGATTCAGTGAGAGTGCTGGTGAGTCAGTGAGAGTGCTGGTGATTCAGTGAGAGTGCTGGTGAGTCAGTGAAAGGGGTTGTATGTCAGTGAGAATAATATTGAGTCAATGGAAGGGCTGGTGAGTCAATGAGAGGGCTGGTGAATCAGTGAGAGGACTTGTGAGTAAATGAGAGGCCTGGTGAGTCAGTGAGAGGGATGGTGAGTCAGTAAGAGGGATGGTGAGTCAGTGAGAGAACTGGTGAGTCAATGAGAGGGCTGGTGAGACACCGAGAGGGCTGGTGAGCCAGTCAGAGGATTGTTGAGTCAGTGAGAGGATTTTTGAGTCAGTGAGAGGGCAGGTGAGTCAATGAGAGGGCTGGTGAGTCAGTGAGAGGGCAGGTGAGACAGTGAGAGGGCTGATGAGTCAGAAAGAGGACTGAAGAGCAAATGAGAGGGCTGGTGAGTCAGTGAGAAGGATGGTGAGTCAGTGAGAGGGCTGGAGAGTAAGTGAGAGCGATTGTGAGTCAGTGAGAGGAATGTTGAGTCAGTGAGAGGGCTGGTGAAACAATGAGAGGGCTGATGAGTAAATGAGAGGGCAGGTGAGACAGTGAGAGGGCTGATGAGTCAGAAAGAGGACTGAAGAGTAAATGAGAGGGCTTGTGAGTCAGTGAGAAGGATGGTGAGTCAGTGAGAGGACTGGTGAGACAGTGAGAGGGCTGGCGAGTCAGTGAGAGGTCTAGTGAGTCAGTGAGAAGACTAGTGACAAAGTGAGAAAGCTGGTGAATCAGTGAGAGGACTGGTGAGTCAACGATAGGGCTCATGAGTCAATGATGAGAGGGCTGGTGAGTCAGTGAGAAGGATTGTGAGTCAGTGAGAGGATTGAGTCAGTGAGAGCTCTGGTGAGTCATTGAGAGGGCTGGTGAGTCAGTGAGAGGGCAGGTGAGACAGTGAGAAGGCTGATGAGTCAGAAAGAGGACTGAAGAGTAAATGAGATAGCTGGTTAGTCAGTGAGAAGGATGGTGATTCAGTGAGAGGGCTGGAGAGTAAGTGAGAGGGATTGTGAGTCAGTGAGAGGATTGTTGTGTCAGTGAGAGGGCTGGTGAATCAATGAGAGGGTTGGTGAGTCAGTGAGAGGGCAGGTGAGACAGTGAGAGGGCTGATGAGTCAGAAAGAGGACTGAAGAGTAAATGAGAGGGCTGGTGAGTCAGTGAGAAGAATGTTGAGTCAGTGAGAGGACTGGTGAGACAGTGAGAGGGCTGGTGAGTCAGTGAGAGGGCTGGAGAGACAATGAGAGGGCTGGTGAGTCGGTAAGAGGGCAGGTGAGTCATTGAGAAGGCTGAGCCAATGAGAGGACTGGTGAGTCAATGAGAGGTCTGGTGAGTCAGCAAGAGAGATGGTGAGTCTGTGAGAAGGATTGTGAGTCAGTGAGAGGATTGGTGAGTCAGTGAGAATACTGGTGAGTCAATGATAGGGCTGATGAGTGAATGAGAGGGCTGGTGAGTCAGTGAGAAGAATTGTTGAGTCAGTGAGAGGGCTGGTGAATCAATGAGAGGGCTGGTGAGTCAGTGAGATTACAGGTGAGTCAGTGAGAGGGCTGATGAGTCAGAAAAAGGACTGGTGAGTCAGTTATAAGGATTGTGAGTCAGTGAGAAGACTGGTGAGACAGTGACAGGGCTGGTGAGTCAGTGAGAGGGCTGGAGATTAAGCGAAAGGGATTGTGAGTCAGTGAGAGGGCAGGTGAGTCATTGAGAAAGCTGATGAGTCAGTGAGAGGACTGGTGAGTCAGTGAGAGGGCTGGTGAGCCAGCAAGAGCGATGGTGAGTCAGTAAGAAGGATGGTGAGTCAGTGAGAGGACTGGTGAGACAGTGAGAGGGCTGGAGAGTAAGTGAGAGGGCTGGTGGTTCAGTGAGAGGGCTGGTGAGTCAGAGGACTGGTGAGTCAAAGGATTGGTGAGTCAGTAAGAGGTCTTGTGAGTCTGCAAGAGGGCTGGTGCGCCAGTGAGAGAGCTGGTGAGTCAGTGAGAGGGCGGGAGAGTAAGTAAGAGGGCTGGTGTGTCAGTGAGAGGGCTGGTGGCTCAGTGCGAGGGCTGGTTATTCAGTATGAGGACTGGTGAGTCAGTAAGAGGGCTGGTGAGTCAGTGAGAGGGCTAGAGAGTAAGTGAAAGGGCTGGTGGTTTAGTGACAGGGCTGTTGAGGCAGTGAGAGGACTGGTGAGTCAGAGGACTGGTGAGTCAGTGATAGAGCTGATGAGCCAGTGTGAGGGCTGGTGAGTCAGTGAGAGGACTGGTGAGTCAATGAGAGAGCTGGTGAGTCAGTGAGAGGACTGGTGAGACAATGAGAGGGCTGGTGAGTCAGAGAGGGCTGCTGAGCCAATGAGAGGGCTGGTGAGTCAGTGAGAGGGCTGGTGAGCCAGAAAGAGCGATGGTGAGTCAGTAAGAAGGATGGTGAGTCAGTGAGAGGACTGGTGAGACAGTGAGAGGGCTGGAGAGTAAGCGAGAGGGCTGGTGGTTCAGTGAGAGGGCTGGTGAGTCAGAGGACTGGTGAGTCAAAGGATTGGTGAGTCAGTAAGAGGTCTGATGAGTCTGCGAGAGGGCTGGTGAGCCAGTGAGAGAGCTGGTGAGTCAGTGAGAGGGCGGGAGAGTAAGTAAGAGGGCTGGTGTGTCAGTGAGAGGGCTGGTGGCTCAGTGCGAGGGCTGGTTATTCAGTATGAGGAATGGTGAGTCAGTGAGAGGGCTGGTGAGTCAGTGAGAGGGCTAGAGAGTAAGTGAAAGGGCTGGTGGTTTAGTGAGAGGGCTGGTGAGGCAGTGAGAGGACTGGTGAGTCAGAGAACTGGTGAGTCAGTGATAGAGCTGATGAGCCAGTGTGAGGGCTGGTGAGTCAGTGAGAGGACTGGTGAGTCAATGAGAGAGCTGGTGAGTCAGTGAGAGGACTGGTGAGACAATGAGAGGGCTGCTGAGTCAGAG
Organism: Cherax quadricarinatus; assembly: GCF_038502225.1. Taxonomy (NCBI): domain Eukaryota; kingdom Metazoa; phylum Arthropoda; class Malacostraca; order Decapoda; family Parastacidae; genus Cherax; species Cherax quadricarinatus. The sequence goes on from NC_091300.1 coordinate 51,147,983, forward strand.
AGAGGGCTGCTGAGCCAATGAGAGGGCTGGTGAGTCAGTGAGAGGGCAGGTGAGCCAGCAAGAGGGATGGTGAGTCTGTGAGAAGGATAGTGAGTCAGTGAGTGGATTGGTGAGTCAGTGAGAATAATGGTGAGTCAATGATAGGGCTGATGAGTCAATGAGAGAGCTGGTGAGTCAGTGAGAAGGATTGTGAGTCAGTGGGAGGATTGTTGAGTGAGTGAGAGGGCTGGTGAGTCAATGAGAGGGCTGGTGAGTCAGTGAGATTACAGGTGAGACAGTGAGATAGCTGATGAGTCAGAAAGAGGACTGGTGAGACATTGAGAGGGCTGGTGAGTCAGTGAGAGGGATGGTGAGCCAGTGAGAGGACTGGTGAGACAGTGAGAGGGCTGGTGAGTCAGAGGACTGGTGAGTCAGTGAGAGAGCTGATGAGCCAGTGTGAGGGCTGGTGAGTCAGTGAGAGGACTGGTGAGCCAATGAGAGAGCTGGTGAGTCAGTGAGAGGACTCGTGAGTCAATGAGAAGACTGGTGAGTCAATGAGAATGCTGGTGAGTCAGTGAGAGGGCTGGTGAGTCGGACGACTGGTGAGTCATTGAGAGGACTGATGAGTCAGTGAGAGGGCTGGTAAGTCAGTGAAATAGCTGGTGAGTCAGTGAGAGGGCTGGAGAGTTTGTGAGAGGGCTGCTGAATCAGTGAGAGGGCTGGTAAGTCGCTGGGAGAGCTGGTGAGTCAGCAAGAGGGATGGTGAGCCAGTGAGAGGGTTGGTGTGTCAATGAGAAAGCTGGTGAGTCATTGAGAGGTCGAGGAAAGGGATCATTGAAAGAGCTAAGCAATGAACAAGACGGCAAGAGAGAGGATCACTGACGAGGCTGCTGAGTCAGTGAGAGAGCTGGTGAGTCAGTGAAAAGACTGCTGAGTCATTGAAAGGGCTATTGAGTCAGAGAGAGGACTGGTGAGTCAGTGAAAGAGCTGGTGAGTCAGTGAGATGGCTGGTGAGTCAGTGACAGGGCCGATGAGCCAGTGTGAGGGCGAGGAACGGGATCATTGAGATAGCTGATCGATGATTATGACGGCAAAAGAGAGGATCACTGAGAGAGCTGGCAGTGAGAAGTCAATGAGGGGCTGGAGAATCATCAGTCAGTGAGAGTCAGTGAGAGGACTGGTGAGACAGTGAGAGGGCTGGTGAGTCAGTGAGAAGGCTGGTGAGTCATTGAGAGGGCTGGTGAGTCATTGAAAAGGATTATGAGTCAGTGAGAGGATTGTTGAGTCAGTGAGAGGGCTGGTGAGTTAATGAGAGGGCCGGAGAATCAATGAGAGGGCTGGTGAGACAGTGAGAGGGCTGGTGAGTCAGTGAGAAGGCTGGTGAGTCATTGAGAGGGCTGGTGAGTCAGTGAGAGGACTGGTGAGTCAGTGAGAGAGCTGGTGAGTCAATGAGACGGCTGGTGAGTCAATGAGAGAGATGGTGAGTCAGTGAGAGGACTGGTGAGTCAATGAGAGAGATGGTGAGTCAGTGAGAATGCTTCTGAGTCAGTGAGAGGGCTGGTGGCTCAGTGAGAGATCTGGTGAGTCAGTGAGAGGACTGCTGAGTCAGTGAGAGGACTGGTGAGTCAGTGAGAGAGCTAGAGAGTGAGACGGCTGGTGAGTCAGTGAGAGGGCTGGTGGTTCAGTTAAAAGGCTGGTGAGTGATTGAGAGAACTGGTGAGTCAGTGAGAGGACTCGTGAGTCAGTGAGAGGGCTGGAGAGTAAGTGGGAGGGCTGGTAAGTCAGTGAGAGGGCTGGTGGTTCATTGAGAGGCTGGTGAGTCAGTGAGAGGACTGGTGAATCAGTGAGAGGTCCAGTGAGTCAGTGAGAGGACTTGTGACACAGTGAGAGGGCTGGTGATTCAGTGAGAGGGCTAGTGAGTCAATGATAGGGCTGATGAGTCAATGAGAGGGCTGGTGAGTCATTGAAAAGGATTATGAGTCAGTGAGAGGATTGTTGAGTCAGTGAGAGGGCTGGTGAGTCAATGAAAGGGCTGGTGAGTCAGTGAGAGGGCAGATGAGACAGTGAGAAAGCTGATGAGTCATGAAGAGGACTGAAGAGTAAATGAGAGTTCTGGAGATTCAGTGACAAAGACGGTGAGTCAGTGAGAAGGCTGTAGAGTAAGTGAGAGGGATTGTTGAGTCAGTGAGAGGATTGTTGAGTCAGTGATAGGGCTGGTTAGTCAATGAGAGGGCTGGTGAGTCAGTGAGAAAGCAGGTGAGACAGTGAGAGGGCTGATGAGTCAGAAAGAGGACTGAAGAGTAAATGAGAGGGCTAGTGAGTCAGTAAGAAGGATGGTGAGTCAGTGGGAGGACTGGTGAGACAGTGAGAGGGCTGGTGAGTCAGTGAGAGGGCTGGTGAGCCAATGAGAGGGCTGGTGAGTCACTGAAAGGGCAGGAGAGTCAGTGAGAAGGCTGAGCCAATGAGAGGACTGGTGAGTCAATGAGAGAGCTTGTGAGTCAGCAAGAGGGATGGTGAGTCTGTGAGAAGGATGGTGAGTCAGTGAGAGGATTGGTGAGTCAGTGAGAATACTAGTGAGTCAATGATAGGGCTGATGAGTCAATGAGAGGGCTGGTTAGTCAGTGAGAAGGATTGTGATTCAGTGAGAGGATTGTTGAGTCAGTGAGGGGGCTGGTGAGTCATTGAGAGGGCTGGTGAGTCAGTGTGATTACAGGTGAGACAATGAGAGGGCTGATGAGTCAGAAAGAGGACTGGTGAGTCAATGAGAGGGCTGGTGAGTCAGTGAGAGGGATGGTGAGTCAGTGAGAAAGATGGTGAGTCAGTGAGAGGACTGGTGAGACAGTGAGAGGGCTGGTGAGTCAGTGAGAGGGTTGGTGAGTCAGTGAGAGGGCTGGAGAGTAAGTGAGAGGGATTGTGAGTCAGAGAGAGGACTGTTGAGTCAGTAAGAGGTTTGGTGAGTTAGTGAGAGGGCAGGTGAGTCAGTGAGAAAGCTGATGAGTCATTGAGAGGACTGGTGAGCCAGTGTGAGGGCTGGTGAGTCAGCAAGAGCGATGGTGAGTTAGTGAGAAGGATGGTGAGTCAGTGAGAGGACTGGTGAGGGAGTGAGAGGGCTGGAGAGTAAGTGAGAGGGCAGATGGTTCAGTGAGCGGGCTGGCGAGTCAGAGGATTGGTGAGTCAGTAAGAGGACTGGTGAGTCTGCGAGAGGGCTGATGAGCCAGTGAGAGGGCTGGTGAGTCAGTGAGAGGACTGGTGAGTCAATGAGAGAGCTGCTGAGTCAGTGAGAGGACTTGTGAGTCAATGAGAAGACTGGTGAGTCAATGAGATAGCTGGTGAGTCAATGAGAGGGCTGGTGAGTCGGAGGACTGGTGAGTCAGTGAGAGGACTGATGAGTCAGTGAGAGTGCTGGTGAGTCAGTGAAATGGCTGGTGAGTCAGTGATAGGGCTCGAGAGTCAATGAGATTACAGGAGACAGTTGATGAGTCAGATGAGAGGACTGGTGAGTCAATGAGATAGCTGGTGAGTCAGTGAGAGGGATGGTGAGTCAGAGAGAAGGATGGTGAGTCATTGAGAGGTTTGGTGAGTCAGTGAGAGGACTGATGAGTCAGTGAGAGTGCTGGTGAGTCAGCAAGAGCGATGGTGAGTCAGTGAGAAGGATGGTGAGTCAGTGAGAGGACTGGAGAGACAGTGAGAGGGCTGGAGAGCAAGTGAGAGGGCTGGTCGTTCAGTGAGAGGGCTGGTGAGTCAGAGGACTGGTGAGTCAGAGGATTGGTGTGTCAGTAAGAGGACTGATGAGTCTGCTAGACTGCTGGTGAGCCAGTGAGAGGGCTTGAGAGGCAGTGAGAGGACTGGTGAGTCAGAGGACTGGTGAGTCAATGAGAGAGCTGGTGAGTCAGAGAGAGGACTCGTGAGTCAATGAGAGGGCTGGTGAGCCAGTGAGAGGGCTGGTGAGTCGGAGGACTGGTGAGTCAGTGAAAGGGCTGGTGAGTCAGTGAGAGGGCTGGAGAGCTTGTGAGAGGGCTACAGAATCAGTGAGAGGGCTGGTAAGTCGCTGGGAGAGCTGGTGAGTCAGCAAGAGGGCTGGTGAGCCAGTGAGAGGGTTGGTGAGTCAATGAGAGGGCTGATGAGTCATTGAGAGGGCGAGGAAAGGGATCATTGAAAGCGCTAAGCAATAAACGTTACGGCAAGAGAGAGGATCACTGACAGGGCTGGTTCGTCAGTGAGAGGGCTGGTAGTTCAGTGAGAAGGCTGGTGAGTCATTGAGAGAACTGGTGAGTCAGTGAGAGGACTGGTGAGTCAGAGAGAGGGCTGGTGGTTCAGTGAGAAAGCTGGTGAGTCAGTGAGAGGGTTGGTGAGTCAGTGATAGGTCTAGTGAGTCAGTGAGAGGACTTGTGACAGTGAGAGAGTTGGTGAGTCATTGAGAGGGCTGGTGAGTCAATGACAGGGCTGATGAGTCAATGAGAGGACTGGTGAGTCAATGAGAAGGATTGTGAGTCAGTGAGAGGATTGTGAGGGGTGATGAGTCAGAAAGAGAACTGAAGAGTAAATGAGAGGGCTAGTGAGTCAGTGAGAAGGATGTTGAGTCAGTGAGAGGACTGGTGAGACAATGAGAGGGCTGGTGAGTCAGAGAGAGTGCTGCTGAGCCAATGAGAGGGCTGGTGAGTCAGTGAGAGGGCAGGTGAGCCAGCAAGAGGGATGGTGAGTCTGTGAGAAGGATAGTGAGTCAGTGAGTGGATTGGTGAGTCAGTGAGAATAATGGTGAGTCAATGATAGGGCTGATGAGTCAATGAGAGAGCTGGTGAGTCAGTGAGAAGGATTGTGAGTTAGTGGGAGGATGGTTGAGTCAGTGAGAGGGCTGGTGAGTCAATGAGAGGGCTGGTGAGTCAGTGAGATTACAGGTGAGACAGTGAGAGGGCTGGTGAGTCAGTGAGAGGGATGGTGAGCCAGTGAGAGGACTGGTGAGACAATGAGAGGGCTGGTGAGTCAGTGAGAGGGATGGTGAGCCAGTAAGAGGACTGGTGAGACAGTGAGAGGGCTGGTGAGTCAGTGAGAGGGTTTGTGAGTCAGTGAGAGGAAAGTTGAGTCAGTAAAAGTGTTGGTGAGTCAGGGAGAAGGCAGGTGAGTCAGTGAGAAAGCTGGTGAGTCAGTGAGAGGGCTGGTGAGTCAATGAGAGGGTTGGTGAGTCAGTGAGAGGGCTGGTGACTCAGTGAGAAGACTGGTGAGTCAGTGAAAGGGCTGGTGAGTCAGGGAAAGGACTGGTGAGTCAGTGAGAGAGCTGGTGAGTCAGTGAGAGGGCTGGTGAGCCAGCAAGAAGAGGGCTGGTGAGCCAGTGAGAGGGTTGGTGAGTCAATGAGAGGGCTGAAGAGTCATTGAGAGGGCGAGGAAAGGGATCATTGCAAGAGCTAAGCAATGAACGTGACGGCAGGAGAGAGGATCACTGACAGGGCTGCTGAGTCAGTGAGAGAGCTGGTGAGTCAGTGAGAAGACTGATGAGTCAGTGAAAGGGCTGTTGAGTCAGGGAGAGAACTGGTGAGTCAGTGAAAGAGCTGGTGAGTCAGTGAGAGGGCTGGTGATTCAGTGAGAGGGCTGGTGAGTTAGTGAGAGGTCTGATGAGCCAGTGTGAGGGCGAGAAACGGGATCATTGAGATAGCTGATCAATGATTATGGCGGCAAAAGAGAGGATCACTGAGAGAGCTGTTGAGTCAGTGAGAGGGCTGGTGAGTTAATGAGAGGGCTGGTGAGTCAGAGAGAGGGCTGGTGAGTCAGTGAGAAGGATGGTGAGTCAATGAGAGGACCAGTGAGACAGTGAGAGGGCTGGTGAGTCAGTGAGAGGGCTGGTGAGCCAGTGAGAGGGCTGGAGAGTGAGAGGGATTGAGTCAGTGCGAGGACTGTTGAGTCGGTGAGAGGGCTGGAGAGTGAGAGGGCTGGTGAGCCAGTGAGAGGGCTGGTGGTTCAGTGAGAAGGCTGGTGAGTCAGTGAGAGAACTGGTGAGTCAGTGAGAGGAATGGTGAGTCAGCGAGAGGGCTGGAGAGTGAGAGACCTGTTGAGTCAATGAGAGGGCTGGTGGTTCAGTGAGAAGGCTGGTGAGTCATTGAGAGAACTGGTGAGTCAGTGAGAGGGCTGTTGAGTCATTGAGATGGCTGGTGGTTCAGTGAGAAGGCTGGTGAGTCAGTGAGAGGACTGGTGAGTGAGTGAGAGAGCTGGTGAGACAGTGAGAGGGTTCGTGATTCAGTGAGATGGCTGGTGAGTCAGTGAGAGGACTGGTGAGCCAAAGAGAGGGCTGGTGAGTCAATGAGAGAGATTGTGAGTCAGTGAGAGGACTGGTGTGTCAATGAGAGAGATGGTGAGTCAGTGAGAAGGCTGGTGAGTCAGTGAAAGGGCTGGTGAGTCAATGAGTGGGCAGGTGAGTCAGTGAGAGGACTGGTGAGTCAATGAGAGAGATGGTGAGTCAGTGAGAGGACTGGTGAGTAAATGAGAGGGTATGTGAGTCAATGAGAGAGATGGTGAGTCAGTGAGAGGACTGGTGAGTCAATGAGAGAGATGGTGAGTCAGTGAGAATGCTGGTGAGTCAGTGAGAGGGTGGTGGCTCAGTGAGAAGGCTGGTGAGTCAGTGAGAGTACTGGTGAGTCAGTGAGAGAGATGGTGAGTAAATGAGAGAGCTGGTGAGTCAATGAGAGAGATGGTGAGTCAGTAAGAGGACTGGTGAGTCAATGAGAGAGATGGTGAGTCAGTGAGAATGCTGGTGATTCAGTGAGAGGGTGGTGGCTCAGTGAGAGGGCTGGAGAGTCAGTGAGAGGACTGGTGAGTCAGTGAGAGGACTGGTGAGTCAGTGAGAGGGCTGGAGAGTGAGAGTGCCCGTGAGTCAGTGAGAGGGCTGGTGGTTCAGTGAGAAGGCTGGTGAGTCATTGAGAGAACTGGTGAGTCAGTGAGAGGACTGGTGGTTCATTGAGTGGGCTGGTGAGTCAGTGAGAGGACTGGTGAGTCAGTGAGAGAGCTGGTGAGTCATTGAGAGGGCTCGTGATTCAATGAGAGGGCTGGTGAGTCAGTGAGAGGACTGGTGAGTCAATGAGAGGGCTGGTGAGCCAATGAGAGAGATGGCGAGTCAGTGAGAGGACTGGAGAGTCAATGAGAAAGATGGTGAGTCAGTGAGAAGGCTGATGAGTCAGTGAGAGGGTTTGTGAGTCAATGAGAGGGCTGGTGAGTCAGAGGACTGGTGAGTCAGTGAGAGGACTGGTGAGTCACTGAGAGGGCTGGTGAGTCAGAAGACTGGTGAGTCAGTGAGAGGACTGGTGAGTCAATGAGAAGACTGGTGAGTTAGTGAGAGGGCTGGTGGCTCAGTGAGAGGGCTGGTGAGCCAGTGAGAGGACTGGTGAGTCAGTGAGAGAGCTGGTGAGTCAGTGAGAGGGCTCGTGATTCAGTGAGAGGGCTTGTGAGTCAGTGAGAGGACTGGTGAGTCAATGAGACGGCTGGTGAGTCAATGAGAGAGATGGTGAGTCAGTGAGAGGACTGGTGAGTCAATGAGAGATGGTGAGTTAGTGAGAAGGCTGGTGAGTCAGTGAGAGGGCTGGTGTGTCAATGATAGGGCTGGTGAGTCAGAGGACTGGTGAGTCAGTGAGAGGACTGGTGAGTCACTGAGAGGGCTGGTGAGTCAGAAGACTGATGAGTCAGTGAGAGGGCTGGTGAGTCAGTGAGAGGGCTTGTGAGCCAATGAGAGGGCTGGAGAGTTAGTGAGATTGCTAGCTCAGTGAGAAGGCTGGTGAGTCAGTGAGAGGACTGGTGAGTCAGTGAGAGAGATGGTGAGTAAATGAGAGGGCTGGTGAGTCAGTGAGAGGGTTGGCGAGTCAGTGAGAGGGCTGGTGAGTCAGTGAGAAGACTTGTGAGTCAGTGAAAGGGCTGGTGAGTCAGGGAGAGGACTGGTGAGTCAGTGAGAGAGCTGGTGAGTCAATGAGAGGGCTGGTGAGGCAGTGAAAGGGCTGGTGAGTCAGGGAGAGGACTGGTGAGTCAGTGAGAGAGCTGGTGAGTCAATGAGAGGGCTGGTGAGGCAGTGAAAGGGCTGGAGAATCAGTGAGAGGACCTGGTAGTAAGTCAGTGAAAGGTCACTTAATAATCACCGGAATGACAGACTCATTACTGTCAAATGGTTTAAACTTAGAAAGTAGTAACTTAGAAGGATTCACCCAAGTGTACGTTGTACCATGCGCGTTCATCATGTTTTTTATCACATGCGTTTTGTTATCGTTTTATAGGGAGCGTATATCATGTGCAGGTTTTATCTTAAGCTATCCCGTGAGTTTTATCTTGTGTGTTTTATTGTGTGCACTATTATATGTGCTTTTTATGTGCTTTTTGTGTTTGATCATGTGCATGTCTCATGGTGTGTAATTTATCACGATCAAGATAAGCAATGAAAGTCAACCACTAAAAATAAGTGAAAGTGTGTCAAACTTTCCTTTAGAAAAAGAAAAAGAAAAAGAAACTCACAGGTAGTGTGTGAAACTGAACAATGACTAGTGAGGTCAGTGAGTGGGTCAGTGAGTGGGTCAGCGAGAGGATAATTGAGTGGTCAGTGAGAGGACAGTGAATGGGTTAGTCAGAGGGTCAATGAGCGAGTCAGTGAGAGGGAAAGTGAGATGTTTAGTGGGTGGGTTATGGAGAAGGGCAGCGAATGCATCAGAGTGGTTATGTGAGTTGTCAGGAAATGGGTCAGAGTGTGAGTAAAAGTGGACAGTGAGAGGCTTAGTGAGTGGGTCAGTTAATTAATGGTTTGGTGAGAGAGTCAGCAAGTGAAACAGTGAGTGGGTCAAGGAGAGGATCAGAGTGTGAATCAGAGAGAGGGTAACTGAAAGGGTGAGTCGGTCAGTTAGTGGATGAGGGTGTGAGGGGTAAGTGAAAGGGTCACTGATTGGCTCAGTGAATTACTCAATTGTCATAACTCTGTTAGGACATGCCTAGGTTCAGTTCACAGAGCAATTCCATAAGTAAAGTTATTTGTATTGTGCAACAGAGAAGAAGTAATAAAAACAACACTGCTGGTGTAGCATGCAAATAAATGTGGAGCAGGATACTAAAATACACTACACAATAATATCCAGGGCAGGGGAAAGTAGCCTCAGCAACAACAATAGAACATAGTAGAGCACAATGGCGCACATCTTAAGTAAATTTATGGAATAAAGAAACAGGAAAACATTGTATCAGTGCTACTTGAGCTACTTAGTGCAATAAAATAGTGCAGGACACTTCAGGAAGGAAAGAACACGAAGAAATCCAGGCGACAAGCAGCCATCGGCCAGCTGATGGTGTATTGTTGCTGTGGGTGAGGGGTCAGCAGCGAAAATTGATCGCCGTGGGGAACATCACACCACCATGACGGCACTATGTGCGCAAAACCTCCATGAAGTCATGATGGCTACGATGAAGTCGCCACACCACCAGACAGAAACCTGACTGACATCAATAGATCTTCATCTAGTCCCTCTGTACAGTCAAATTAACCTCGACACCTCACACACGAAGATGGAGAGAACGATGTGGTTGGCATCATAACCAGCACCACCAGACTCCACAAGAGCTGGCTTACGCGGCTGGCTTGGTCAGGACACAAAGCCAAAAGTGGTATACCACTGCAGCAGACAACACGTTGGCTTAGTAAGTCAGTAGCTTAGAACTGGGTTAAAAGTTATTTGCCTGGAGCAGAGTCCGGAATGTTCGTTGCAGAAGTATAGATATAGCAGAACAAAACAAAAACTATTTTGGCTTAGAGAAGAAGCAGATTTGCTGATGACTGGGCTGCCACCTTTAAGCCCAGTGTCCGCATTAACCACCTGAACAGAGCAGAAGAGGGCAAGAATGCAGTAGGCTGGCTTAGTTGGGTGAAAGATGGCTGAAATTCACACTGGGACTACACCAAGACGGACGAGGCACGCACCTTAGTGAATGTGGCAGTCATCCATGTGGAAGCAAACTATTTCTCTCTTACTTCACTGTACTTCCGTCACTGGGACACCCCTCTCACCGGTGTATCACGCTCACTGTTAGGACATGTGTAAGTTCACCCGGACTGATGGAGAGTAAATAGTCGATACCAGTTCTGCTGTTTACTGTAGGGGAGTGTATGGATACAGTGAAGTGCAGTCCCTCACTCTAAAGCTCAGAGGTCTGAACTGATCTGAACAGAGTTCATAGTTGACTGGTGCCCAACGACTACGTGACTGTACATAAAGGCAAATATTGGGTACGCTCGAAAAGCTACAAGGCATGACTTATACTCAACTGACACAGTGAAAGGGTTAGTGACAGAGTCAGAGAATGAATCAGTGAATCGGTCAGTGAACTGATCAGTGACGTCTCTGAGTGTTCCAGTGAGTGGGCCAGTGAGAGGATCAGTGAGTAGGTCACTGAGTGGGTCAGTGGGTCAGTGAGTAGCTCAGTGAGTGAATCAATGAGAGTATCAGTGAGTGGGTGGGATGTGAAAGTCAGTGAATCAGAGTGGATCAGTGAGAGGGAGTCAATGAAGCTGGCAGAAATCTGTGAAACTGTAAGATAGCTAGTGAGTGGTTCAGTGAGTAGGTCAGTGAGAGGATCAATAATAGGATGAGTGAGTGGGTCAGTATGAGAGTCAGTGAGTGGCTCAGACACTATTCATGAAAAATAAAATGATTTATCCTCTAGCCACCGCTGAGAGCAGACGACATTTCTGCTCTCCTTTTCACATTGAGTAGTCAACAAAAAGCTCAAGAAAACCAAGAAGCAGAAAAAACTAATTGCTCTCCCTTTCAGTCTTATCCTGACAAGTAGGTGAGGAGGGGACCATTCAGCGTCAAGAATTGCTGCTGCTCCGCAAACTCCAGCACGCTAAGAGCCCAGCCCACTGCCCCAGTCATCCTTGGTCAGTGGTTCTTTAAAGACGTCTTTTTTTTTTTCAAGCTCACCACTCAACCCACTACCGAAACCCATCCCAAATCCATACCTCTCCCACCTACACTGCCACCCCATTGCACTGGCCGAGCAGTGAGCGAACCTTACCTTGCGTATGTCGCTTTGGAGCCGCCTGCCCAGCGAACCACTGCCTCCAACACCCGATCACAACTTGAAGTGCGAAGCTTTGATCAGGAGGGAAGTTCTATCCCTGATCTGTCAATACGATATGGAGTAGCTGGGTTCAGCTCCGACTCTTTCCCTTCCTTTCTAGACCTTTCCTCTTCCCCCATTTTCTTCCACTATCCCCACTTCTTACCCTCACCCTTTCGAAGGTCTTACCTGTAAGTGACTAACTGACATCCTGTCACACACACTACAAAACTTCTCAACAGTCGCACACTTTCTCCAGGATGCAGGCACACTGTGTGCGCATTCGATCACTTTCTGGGGACATTCTTTTGTGCCAATGAAGCAGACTTTGTCTTCTCTATCGAAGAAATGATCACGATCAAGGACACCTTCGTCGCTAATATCTTAAACGACAAAGACGCACACCAGCTAGTAACTGCAGCCAGAATCTCGATTCTCACGAGGAATCACTTTCATGTCGTCTCTTCCTCTTTTCGGGCAAGTAATCAATTTTTATCGAGTGACTTGGCCACGAGGTTACCAGCTTTTCTTCTGACATCCTCCGTAAATCTGTTGTGAAATAAAACTTCTGGGCTATACTCAAAAGAATCACCAAGATCCCTACTGTCTCTACAACACTAAAACTCACCTTCACGGAACATCTCCGCTGTCACTGCTGCTACAAGCAATGGACTTCACATCTCTCTTTACCATATCAAGCCACGCAACATCGAGCCTGAGTATTACTATCAGATCATTTCATGCTGGACCTTCTTTTTCTACAGTGCTATGCTTTGGAACCAGATGCAAACACAGCTTAATCTCCAAAGGAAGATTCTGTGAGATCAAGCAGTGCTTCAAATGTTTTCAGTCTGACCAGTATACAAACAAGTTCTCCAACTCATTGGAAAAATATAGCATCTGCGCAGTATAACAAAATTATTGAGACTGCATGAATCAAAGCAACCTCAAATGTGTCCTCATTGATGGCATCTTCCCTTCCAACTTCCCGATTTGCCACAATCCCCTGGAGGGAATCAAAAGCACTGAGGCGAACAACAAGCAGATCGCCATACCTAAAGCTAATGCCCCCAACGATAAATTCTTCCACTTTTCCCAACTTACCCGGTTCGAGCGGCACTCCCTACCAACCAGACCTAAGCAGACCACATAGGTCTGGTTGCTCCCTCACCCAACTCGACAACATCCTCAACGTCTCGTGGCCCGCCACCCCTTCCCCACCGGCCCCTTGTGTGGAAAATTTCGTTTTAGTTCCCAGACAACCCATAACAAACCTTTATGCAGTTGTTGAAGAAGGGGAGGCGATGCTAACTGAGGCCAAGTGCCAAATTTATGCATTCTTAATTTGTAAGACGTAGCCTAGTAACAATGCCTACTCAGGCTAATGTATTATAACCTGCTACTTATATGTATTTAGGCTAAGTTAGAATTAAACAGAATTCAGCTTAGTAAGATACACAACCCACATCCTACAGAATAAAACGCCCTGGGCACTGTGGCCTGCATTGCCCTCAGTCGTGCCATAACCATAGTGTGAGAAGCGGGACGACCTTGTGCAGTGAAATACTATTCGTTAAGACATACACAAAGCAAGTTAGATACGTTTCACTGCGTTCAAGGAGCTCTTGCTATTGGACCAGACAGTTGCACATGACTCAGGTATTCTAGATGTACCACAGCTTATCATCGTCCCACTTAAGTAACTAAAAAATATTGAATGCGTTCATATCTTGGGGCTAACATGCAAAGGGTGGCCACCACCTTCACCAGGGACCTACATTTGCAACAGTCTATCATGTCACACTGCTCACTCTGTAGCATGGGGGTACGTATAAATTAATTCAGATATCTAGGAATGAGATGACAGGTTCCTGGTCTGAATTCCACAATGACTGGACATGAATCACTAGCCTAATCAATTACAAACCCAAAGACATCCTCAGTTCTACACACCTAGGTCCTATAGAGAATTCCACATGAAAACCACTATGGTTATCTCAATTGCGGAAAGCGTTGTGGGCAATGATTCTCTCTGTTTTTAAGCCGTACCGGCTGTCATTTATGAACCCATTCCTTTTTAGGTGCTTCACCTCTCTTCTCCTGATTATCTTCTTTATAGCTATGTATTCTATACAGTCAGTGATATTGCCCTGTATTCAGTCGACACGTGGCAGTTGCCATGTGTCGACTGACTTGATGACTGTGGCTGGTGGATCACATACTGCTTCTGCTTCTATCAGGATCTACAAAGAGATATTTTCTGGGCCTCACTGCCTTTAAGGTATGTAGCTCCTACAAAAAATTTCCTCACTTCTCTCGTGTCATATGTATTATTTTCAGCACATGTTGGTGCACTCTTTTTTTTTTGGGGGGGGGGGGATTCCCATTTCTTTTTTGTATGCCACCATAAATTTCTTGCTGAGCTCCTCGCAAACCTCCTTGTCATTCTTTGTGACGTCTTTTTTCTTCCTTCCTCAGTCTTATTACTTAGTTCTTTCCTGTTGTATTACTCCGTATGTATATGTATAGCAACTTTCCATCTGATGCTATATCATTCTCAAATTGTTGTTCTGCCTTCCTACTTACGCATGTATATTCGTGTCTAGCTCTTCTGCTCACTTTCTATTTTTCCACGTATTCTCTACTTTCTATATTTCGTCAATGGTCTAGCACAGGAGTGGGAAACCTTTTAATGTTGGAAGGCCGAATTAAAGTTAGCTAAAATATAATAAGGTCACATTCAAGAAAATTTTGATTAGATACACTGCAAAATGTCGGTTATTTTGTAAAAAAAAAAAAAGTTAATTATTTTAAAATTACTTCAAGAATTTTTTTTTTATTTGTAAAGTTAACTAACTTTGTGGGAAAACATTTGGATATTTAGTTGAATCATGGAGGTCCGCAGTTTCAGTTGATACTCCAGGTGCGTATCCGTCATTTGGGACCTTAAGGCCATCTTGATTTCGGTTAGGTAGGAGAATGTGGATTCACGACAATAATTGATTGAGAAACAAGAAAGCTTTCATCGTGCATGCTGACATAGATGTGGGTATTCTGCTGGATTTTTCGATATTTCAGAGGGATCTTTCTTAGCAACAAAGAGGGACTTTAAAATGTTATCTTATGAGAACTCAGTCAGTTCCATCTGTAGTTCTTCAGGGGCCTCGGAGACATCAACTAGGTGAGGCTGAAATATTAATTTCAGTGTGAGGTCATGATTCTCAAAGTCAGTGAACCTTTCATTGTATTCTTCAGATAATGACGATAAACTAGCAGCATATTCTTCAGATGATTCACATGAATCCTCCTCCTGATTAATGGTCTTCGCTAGACTTAGTGTTACCTTGCAAAGAAGTATTCAAGTTATTTTGCTTTGGCAAGATATCACACAGAAATGTAGCATTTCTTCAGAAATCTTCTTTTAATAATTCACAGTAGTTATTCTGTTCTTCATAAAATCTAATGATTTGTTCTCGTAGAGATAAAATGTTGAACAACATCTGTATGTTCCTGTGATAAACAGCGCACTTAAGAATAACACAGCAATCCACACTGAATACCTCATCATCCAACTTAAACATATTGCGGAACTGACGATGCTGTGTTGCATTTGCACGAATATGGTTAATAATGCATATAATTTTATGCAAAATGTGACTTAATATAGTAGATTTAGCACAGATATTTTGCTGATGCAAAATACAATGAAAGAGCATCTGGATCTGATAATTCTTTTACTAGTGAAGTGCTTACACTTCACGGTTTCCTGTCATGAAAGATGCACTGTCTGCACTCACAATCATAAATTACCTAAATTCAGTCCAACTTTGCGACGTTTATCTTGAAAGCTGCTGAAGACGTCTGTTCCACGTGTCCCGTCAGTAAGGCTGCCCAAAGCCAGTAATTCTTTGTATCAAAGAAAATCCTCATTTATGGAAAAAATAAAGTATAATACTTGCGCTGGGTCAGTAGCATCAACTGAGTCATCCAGAGCGACTAAGTAATATATTTTCTCTTTAGATTATTGCCTATCAGTTATGGTTGTTCTTGAAAGAGGTAGTTTTTATTTCGAAATCTTATCAAGGTCTAAGCAACCTATAACTTTTTCTCAAAGTATATACGTTACTTTATAGGTTGCTTCAGTACTACCATTTTTTTTTGGTCCTAACACTGTTCGCAATAATTGCCATTGCTTTTGCTTCCAATCTTTAAATTTCTGTAATGCAATTTTTCGTGCCTCTTCATCTAGAATAACATATCTGTGGTCCTTATGAGTGGCATAATGCTGATGAGCGTCGAATTTCTACAATATTGACATGTAGTATCACAGAGTAAGCAAATCACTTTATCTTGAGCAGAAACAAGATAATATTGCAATTCACAATCATTACAACTTTATTATCTTCCTTCAGCATTTTTTTATTTAGTCTTTTTTTGAGCTAAGCCGTTAAGGACACACAATAAAAAAAATAAAAACTACTGAAATGGTCACACTTAATAATTACTCTGAATTCAAACGGAGAGTCACATGTACTTCTATCAGAAGACTATTATAGCCTGGTCATACATGCTGACCTTCACTCACCAACTTGCCTCAGGCTGAACATGAAAATGGAATACAATACCGACAGGTTGGTAGATAAGACACATAGGCAACAGTCAGGCAACTTTATTCCGAAACGTTTCGCCTACACAGTAGGCTTCTTCAGTCGAATACAGAAAGTAGGCAGGAACAGTAGAGATGTGAAGACAATGTAATCAGTCCATCACCCTTGAAGTCGTAGATTTGAGGTTGTCAGTCCCTCAGCCTGGAGAAGTTCAGTTTCATCTCTACTTTTCCTGCCTACTTTCTGTATTCGACTGAAGAAGTCTACTGTGTAGGCGAAAAGTTTTGGAATAAAGTTGCCTAACTGTTGCCTATGTGTCTTACCTACCTACTTGCCTCAGGCTGGGTAGTGCTCAGGCGAGAAGGATACCGTCTAAAGTCGCGTTACGGCAATTAGGACTAGACCATTAGCGTAGCAGGTACAAAAATAGTCCTTAAAACAATATTTTAATTGGGGACGATCAGGCGGGGGAGGACTATGTCCACACCAACCCTCTCCCACTTGCCTCTGGCTAGGTGCTGGTGGTCAGGCGAGGAACCTAGGATCGAGAGCTAAAGTCACATTAGGTCGATTATGACTGAATCATGAGGGTAGCGGATTTTCAATAAAAATAAAAATGATTTCTTATGCAAAATTCAGGCCGCACTTATTGCCCTAGAAAGGGGCAGTTTCCCTAACCCTGGTCCAGCACTTTCAGCTATTATCTTTCTACACTTCTGGCTGAGCCAAGGATTCACTCTCTTCGTTCCATTTCTTCTTTTTTCTTCTGGATATAAATTTCTTTGCCTGTGTGTGTGTGTGTGTGTGTGTGTGTGTGTGTGTGTGAGTACTCACATAATTTTGGTTTCAGGGATCGAGACTCAGCTCCTGGCCTCGCCTCTTCACTGATCACTACTAGGTCCTCTCCCTCTCTGCTTCCTAAGCTTTGCCATACCTCTTCTTAAAACTATGTATGGTTCCTGCCTCCACTACTTCACTTGCTAGGCTATTCCACTTCCTGACAACTCTATGACTGAAGAAATACTTCCTAACATCCCTGTGACTCGTCTGAGTCTTCAGCTTCCAATTGTGACCCCTTGTTTCTGTGTCCCATCTCTGGAACATCCTGTCTCTGTCCACCTTGTCTATTCCCCGCAGTATCTTGTATGTCGTTATCATGTCTTCCCTGACCCTTCTGTCTTCCAGTGTCGTCAGTCCGATTTTCCTCAACCTTTCCTCGTACGACATTCCCCTGTGCTCTGGAACTAGCCTTGTTGCAAACCTTTGTACTTTCTCTAACTTCTTGACGTGCTTGACCAGGTGTGGGTTCCAGACTGGTGCTGCATACTCTAGTATGGGCCTAACATACACAGTGTACAGTGTTTTGAACGATTATTTATTAAGGTATCGGAACGCTATTCTCAGGTTTGGCAGGCGCCCGTATGCTGCAGCAGTTATTTGGTTGATGTGTGCCTCCGGTGACGTGCTCGGTGTTATGGTCACCCCAAGATCTTTCTCCCTGAGTGAGGTCTGTAGTCTTTGTCAACCTAGCCTATACTCTGCGGTTTGCCCTCCCCAATCTTCATGACTTTGCATTTGGCAGGGTTGAGTTCGAGAAGCCAGTTTCTGGACCACGTGTCCAGACTGTCCAGCTTCCATCATGTCTTCGCATATATAAAAAATAGCACGGGCCCCCTAGAACTGATTTTGGGGCCCCCTCCTAAAAAGGGCCCACTGTGATACCTCTTCCCCGTCCCATGACTCGTTGTTGTTTCCCCTTTTGCTTTCCCCGACCCCTTAAGTGCCCCCCGTTAAAATGCGCCTGATCCTCCAGCTTCGCCCCTTAATCTCGGAGGAACTTTTCAAAGGCCTTCCTCAGTCCAGGAAAAACAATCAACCCACCCTCTCTGGTTTTCTTCTTTTTAAATTTGTCATAAACCCAGAAGGTTTGTGAAAAGGTTTTGGGTTTCCCAAAAACCCCATCCCTTTTTTTTATATAAATTTTCCCATAATTTTGGGAAATTTTTTCCCCCGGGATTTGCATACTATACATGTCAGAGACAATCTGTGGTTTGGGCCCCCGGTTTTTTTTTCCCTTTTTTTAAAATATGGGGATTTCATTTGCTGTCTTCTTTTCCCGGGTAGTTGCCCACTCATGGGATGTGTTGAAGTTTTGGGTTGGGCACGCACAGCATTTCTGTCTTTTCTCCAAGGACCCACGGGGAGATGTTTTTCCGGTTCCATCGTTTTGGAGGTATCAAGGTCATTTAGGGGCTTCCCCCTCCTCGGTTGTTCTGATATCATCCAACACTTGTTGGTATTTTCCCTTCTGATTTTCCCCTTTTCTGTGCGTTTTCCCACACCCCTTTCCCTTCTCTACTGTAAAACTTCCAAATCTCCTGTTTAGCCCTCACATACCTCCTGATCAACTTGAGTTCCCCAAACCCTTCCCCCCTTTCGTCTGATCCCCTCCCCCCGGACTGTTGCCTTCCCCCCAGGGGGCCATACAACAGTTTTTGGGCCGTCTTGTTTTTCAGGGCTATGTTTTTTTCATTCCGCGGGCCCTTTCCCTTTTTTCCGGGATACTGCCCTTTGGCCTAAGGCCCCAAACCCCCCATTTCTGTTTCCTCGGGCCTTTCTGTACTTTTACTTTTCCATTGCACTTTGTTTTTGCCCCCCTTACCCCGTGGTAAACCCAAAGGGGCTTTTTGGTTTTCCTGTTGTTTCTGTTTTTTTTGGGAAAAAAACCTTTTCCACTCCCCCTTTTGCATTTTGTTGTTAAATTTTCCCATCATTTCTTTTACGGGTTTTCCTCCCAGTTCTTCTTCCCAGGAACCTCCTGCAGGAAGTTCCTCTAACCCTAGGGCCCTCTTTATACGCCCATTCAACTCCGGGGTTACTTCCCACTTGAAAACCCCCATTTTGTATTCAAAGCACAGAACCACGGGTTTTTTAAAGGCCCTTTGGGGACTCTCAATGTGATGACTAATGTCGGGAACTGCCCACGGTGAAACAAAGGTCCAATTTTGCTGGTTCATCCTCCCTCTCACTTTGGTAGTGTCTAAACATGTTGGGGGATGGGGGTTTTTACACCACATCCAACATCTTGGTTTTAAAGTTTCGGGACCCCCCTGTGGCCCCAGGTTTTCCCAGTCAACTCCCTGTGGTTTAAATCACCAAACCCGTAACTTTGCTTTTGCTGGAGTGAGCCCCTCTTTCCACCTCAGCAAGGGGCCCAAAAAAATTTCTTTGTTTCTCTTTTTCATATTCCCCTTTACCTCCTGCAGTTCTTTTTGGGTTTAACATCACTGCAAATGACCACTTTGTGCCCCCAGACTGAAGTGGGACCCATTATACAGTCCCCTTTTTCCTGTCCGTTTGGCCCCCCATTTTCCCAATTTCCAGTTTTTTCGAGCAGAACAACCCCTCCTCCTCTGGCCCCTTCCCATCTTTTCCCCATGATCTTGGGATCCTTTGGGGGGAAGATTTCATCTGTTATTGCCCCTGTGAGTTTGTTTCTTAATTTCTAAGATGTCTGGGGGGCTTTCATTGATTCTTTTTTTCCCTTCCCCCATATTTATTCGTTAATCCATCCAAATTTTTGTACCAAACCTTCAACTTCTCTTAATACTGTAACTTTGGGCCCAAAAAACTATTGGGGGGGAGGACCCCGGTGGGGGCCTTGGGGGGTGGCAGGGGGGAGGAAGAGCCTCAAAGGGGTTTTGTAGGGGTAGGGGTTTTGGGGCGGGGTGGGGAAAAGAGGGGTCGGGGTGATGGTTTTTTAGATTGGGCCAGCTCTTGGGTTTTGGCCGGGGTTGGGGTCCCTGGGGGTTTTTTGGGGGGTGCTTGCCCCTTTCCCTCTGTGCCTTGGAAATTGCTCTCTTTTTCATTTCCTCCCATTTCTCCTTTCGTTTTTGCACCCCTTTTTGATCAACCTTCTCGATCGAGGTAAAAATTTAAATTTTTTGTTTGCCTTTTCAGCAAAGGGTTTCCCCAGGATC
Source organism: Cherax quadricarinatus (assembly GCF_038502225.1). Lineage (NCBI taxonomy): Eukaryota > Metazoa > Arthropoda > Malacostraca > Decapoda > Parastacidae > Cherax > Cherax quadricarinatus. Next base: position 51,167,616 of record NC_091300.1, read on the forward strand.
ATGGTTCGGTTTATTCTGGTTGAAAATTACTTTTAGAGGCCCGTTTTCTTTTGGGGTGTGTGGGGTGTGTGTAAAGGGGGGGTGTACTCACCATTTGTACTCAATTTGGTTTTGGGTTTTAATGAGTCAAGCTCCTGGGCCCCCCCCTCTTTGGGATTGCCACCAGGTCCCCCCCCGCCCCCCTGAGCTTTAAAATACCTTCCCCTTTAAAAATATGTATGGTTCCCGCCCCACTAATTTCTTCTAGGCTTTTTTTACTTTTCCCGACTTCTTAATGACTGAAAAAACTTTAAAATCCATTTGACCAACTGGTTCTTCAACTTCCCAAACGGGCCCCCTTGTTTCTGTGTCCCCCTCTGGGAAAATCCTGTCTCTGTCCACCTTGGGTTATTCCACGCAGATTTTGTATGTCGTTATCAAGCCCCCCAACCCCCTTTCCTCCAGTGTCGTCAGGCCGATTTCCCCCCTTTCTTCAAGGGGCATTCCTGTTAGCTCTGGAACTAACCCTTTTTCGCAAAAACCTTTTCACTTTTCTAATTTCTGACGGTTTGATCAGGTGGGGTTTCCCAAAAGGGGCTAACCCAGATTTCCCCTTGTACATGGCGTACAGTGTTTTTCAACGATTCCTTACTAAGGTATCGGAAGCTGTTCTCAGGTTTGCCAGGCGCCCATATGCTGGGAGTTACTGGTTGATGTTGGGCCCCCGACGCGCTTGGTGTTATACTCCCCGCCAAGACTGTCTCCTTGAGCGAGGTTTGCGCCCTTTACCCAGGCCCCATACTCCGTCTGTGGTCTTGTGTTCCCCCTTTCCGATCTTTTTGCGACTTTTCATTTTGGGGGGTTAAAATTTGAGAAGAGTTGCTGGGCCATTTTCCAATCTGTCCAGGTTTTTTAAATCCCGCCTGATTCCCTCGATTTAGTTCTCCTCATTATCCTTACATCATCTTCGAACAGGGACACTTGGGCATTCACATTCACGTCAATCACATATATCAAAAAAGACTGGTTCTAGGACCGACCCTGTGGAACCCCGCTCATCACAGGTTCCCTCTGATACCTCATCACGTACCAGGGCTCGTTGTTGCTTTCCCCGGGGAGGTATTTCTGATCTGCTGCAGTGCCCTTCCGTTATACGCACCAAAAACCCTAACTTCCTAATCTCGTGTGAGGAACTGTTCAAAGGGGCCCTTTTTGCAGCCCAAGAAGATGCAAAAAACCCATCCTCTTCTTCCCGCCTTCTTCTGTTACTTTGTCATAAAGCTTCAGGGAAAGGTTTTGCACAGAATTTTTCCTTCCATAAATCCGTGGTTTGGATTTATACCCTTTCCCTTCCAGGTGCTCCACCACTCCCCCTGATAACCTTTTCCATGGGCTTTTTCATACTATCCCCGTCAGTGACACAGGCCATAGTTTAGTGGGCCCCTTTCTGTCTCCTTTTTTAAAATGGGAAATAATTTGCCGTCTTCATGTTGAAGATTGTGTGTGTGTGTGTGTGTGTGTGTGTGTGTGTGTGTGTGTGTGTGTGTGTGTGTTTGTGTGTGTGTGTGTGTGTGTATGTGTGTCTGTGTGTGTGTGTACTCACCTCATTAGTTGTACTTACCTAGTTGTTGTTGCAGGGGTTAAGTCACAGCTCCTGGCCCCACCTATTCGCTGGCCTCTATGTCTGCTTAAAGCAAATACTGGATCTTGCTTCCACGATCTCACTTCTCAAACCATTCCACTTCCTGACTACTCAGTGACTGAAGCAATACTTCCTAACATCCTGGTGATCCATCTGAGTCTTCAATTTTCTTGTTGCTGTGTCCATCTCTCAGACATTCTTTTCTCTGTCCACCTGTCAATTCCTCTCAGTATTTTAAATGTCGTTATTATGTCCCCCTATCTCTCCTGTTCCTCCAGTGTCGTCAGGTCGATTTCCTTTAACCTCTCATCGTAGGACATACCCTTAGCTGTGGGACTCTCTTGTTGCAAACCTTTGCACTTTCTCTGTTTCATTACTGTTGGCTGGGTGTGGTTCAAACTGGTTCCGTGTGTGTGTGTGTGTGTGTGTGTGTGTGTGTGTGTGTGTGTGTGTGTGTGTATGTATGTGTGTGTGTGTGTGTGTAGCTGTGCACCTCAAGGGATTTGCTGTGAATTATACTCACTACAGGTTCTTCTCTTTCGGGGAGGTTGCTGCCTTGTCTCGAGCTTGTATTACGTTTCTGGTTTTCTTTGTCTTCCTTTTCCATAACTTTCATTTGCTGGGGTTGAGTTCTAATATCTTCCTGTTTGACCAATCCTGAGCTTGTCCACATTTATGAGTAGTCTTTCCTGGTCTGCCCCTGGTTATATTCTCCTCATTATTTTACGTCATCTTCGAGCAAGGATACATCTTTCTCAATTTCCTTTGTTATGTTTATATACACAAGAAACAAAGAAACAATTCTTGTCCCAGAGCTCACCTTAGTGGAACCCTACTTGTTATGCTCGTCCTTTCCCACCTTCTCCAGACAATAACTCAGCATTTCCTTCTTGCTCTTATTCATTTTCTTGTTATTTCCACTTTCTCCTCTCCTTTTTACCCAGTCTCTTGTGAAGTAGTTTCAAAATCCTTCTTAGAGTCCAACGGACAGATGTTGCTGGGTCTGGATGTTGCCTGCAGGCATCTACCTCATTTCTTTTCTCGTTGAGTGAATTTTACCCCCAGTCTCGTTGGCTCACTCCTACTGACTTTCTGTTTGTATGGAATTACCTCCAAATCTTATGTTCAGCTCCTCACGGACTTCCTTGCTATTTATAGCGAGTTCCTCCCTCTTTCTTTAGCCAGAATATACTGTCCTTCAGTGCTGTCTTCTTTCTGATGTGTCTGTATAGCAACATTAGCTCAGACTTGGCTTTTGAAACTGTCATTCTTAAATTGTCATCCAAGCTCTTTTTCTTATCCATTCGTATTAATTTCCGGCTCATCTGCTCAGTCTCTAGTCTCTGACATTCTATACTTCTACTTTCAATATTTCTTCCTAGCTTGCATTTTTGGTCTTTGCTTTTCTTCATTTCTGGGTGACCATTTGTTCACTCCGCTCTTGCTTTTCTTCTCTGCATTTAGGTGTGAAATTTTCTATGCTCCTGGAGTTTTCCAGCTGTATACTCATCATTACGTTTCTTTGCCTTTTATGTAGTCTTACATCTTTCCACGCACTCCATTTGCATTTGCCTCTGCCATCATTGCTTCTCTTTGATGTCAGGTTTGTCCATTCCTACACGGTTTGTGTGCGTATGTTGTCAGGGATTTGAAAAATCCAGTAATGAAAATTACTCTCAGAAAAAAATATAAAAACTTCAATGTAAGTAAAATAAAATGAATATTATAATCATAGTAGTATTATTCTTAAGTCTGAAGGGCAATACAGCTAAGTAATTAAAGCGTTGTTGTAGTGTGGCTGTGGTGTGTCAAAGCTTGGGAGACAGATGGAAGAAGTCTCCAGGAAGGAGACTGATTGTGACTTGGTAGAGTCACTTGTTGATGCTATTGCTGATGTAGTTACCAGGTTGGAAATGAGCTGATAGGCGTTTCACAACTTTATAGGCACTTATTACAATGTAACTTCCTCCACATTTATAAGTGTTGTAACTTTGATAAGAGCATTAGCTGGGTTACTGAGAGTAGTATAGAGCAGAAACTCCTTTAGTATTAACTAAATTACTCTGCACTTTCCGCTCAGGCACTGTTAAAGTGACCAGGCATATGTGACAGGCCAGAGAGGTGGGATTTCCGAAATGAAGTAAGTCTCACTTGACTCTTGGTTTACACTGGTAGCCATCCAGATGGCACTGCAGACAGTAAACTTCCCAACTCTGGCAAACTATCATTCCAATGAAACTACCTTAGTTTTATATACATACTTCACCTGACGTTTTTCCTTACATGTGTGTTTGTGAGCATATTGGAGGGAGTGCGAAAGAGACGTGTGAATGAAGAGAATCTTGATTTTATTCAGTCATAAGATGCTATTCAGCTCAATGGTTATGTAATAATCTCACAACCATTAGCTTTTGAATATGATTCTGGATTAGCAAGGTGTGTCGACAGACCCCTTACACTCATTGGTCATATTCACTCTAGCGTTAAATAGGCACATCGATGTTAATGAACTGTTGTTGTCGCATGTCTGGGAAAATTGTCATATGTAAATAATAAAGTAGATGAGACACAAAAAGATAAATTATCATCCTAACGAGAAAGTGTGATAAAACTGGTCAAAAGCTCCAAAGATAACACCTGTCGAATATTTAACAGGACAAAAATTATATTTCGGACTACAAATAGCCCTCTTCAGCAGACCAAATCATGCACTCATCATACAGATGAACAACAACTCTTTCATGGTACAACCACTGACACTTGCGAAAGATTAGAGACACATTGTTCCATTAAGAAATCTATCAAATAATTCTAAAGAGAAGCCACTTAAACGGTCATTGAGGCTCCAGCAGGTATCTCGAAAGTTAAACAAATTACACTCAATTATGAAAGTTGAAAGCATTAATAAATGTTTTGAGGCGTATAGAAATATCTACCATCACTTATGCATAGTCAGTATGGTGCTGCAGAACCGATCATAACAAGTCCTCATGGATTGAGTGAGGTTGTATGGCGAACAGTCCAGCTAACAGTAAATATTACAGAATTTTGTTTTGAATATCAGTGAAGCCACAAACCACACTTATGAAGAATGATCCTGAGTAAGGAAGTAAAAATTGGGATAGGCGACTGTGTTCAACCTTATTCAACAGAGAATTGCCTAAAAGTACTTTTTATTTTAATTATCAAGATGCCCACGTTCTGTAAAACCCTGTACAACTTGTTAATCGTCTGGAGGAGCCATCGGTCCCACGTCTGAGATGAGGTAAAACAAAAATCTGTAAGTGTTGAGTACCGCAGGAATATGAGAACGTTTATGAGTAATCGGGAAAGTAAGAGAGATTGTGAGGGAAAAGTTCAACAGATAGGAGTAGCGAACGAGTATATGGCGATGATAGTTTGATTGCCAGTCTGCTTGTTAAGGTAGGGTCAGTGTCTAGCTCCAGCTATCCCCTTTCTCCACCCGGAAAGGTGACGTGGGGCTCCAACCAAATGGATAATCCCTTGACTCACAGCTCCCAGCACAACTCTTGGAATGTCAGCTTGGGTCATCTGTCAACCACAGGAACAGTGCTGAAGGAGAAGAACTTCACATGAATTCAGGGACGTCACCTTTATCTACACATATGAGTGTAGCCAACCCCAGGTAACTACCCTTATCTTTGCAGTGGTGAAGAACCTGCGTTCCTATCAACTTGGCGGATTATTCAAGGCTAGAGACACTGTGGTGAACTAGTCATTGTTGTCACCAACAGCTGTGACCCCCACATCATCAGCAACGGCTGCAATTTCTACAAGGCGCTGTGTCAACATCAACCAGACACCCCAGTCTAACTGTACATATTAGCGTTGAATTCAAATATTATTTTTATATTTCATTTTCATTTCTGTTTCTCGTAGGATAAAAGTTCATATTTAAATGTTTTATATTTTCAATTCTAAGAATAAAGTGTTTATATTTGCATGTTATTATTCTTTTCATTCATTAATTCTTCCTAAGGAGGAGCCAGCCTTGAAGACCTACTTAATAAA
>NC_091300.1:51173368-51223002 GCF_038502225.1 Cherax quadricarinatus
TAGATATCTGAATTAATTTATACGTACCCCCATGCTACAGAGTGAGCAGTGTGACATGATAGACTGTTGCAAATGTAGGTCCCTGGTGAAGGTGGTGGCCATCCTTTGCATGTTAGCCCCAAGATATGAACGCATTCAATATTTTTTAGTTACTTAAGTGGGACGATGATAAGCTGTGGTACATCTAGAATACCTGAGTCATGTGCAACTGTCTGGTCCAATAGCAAGAGCTCCTTGAACGCAGTGAAACGTATCTAACTTGCTTTGTGTATGTCTTAACGAATAGTATTTCACTGCACAAGGTCGTCCCGCTTCTCACACTATGGTTATGGCACGACTGAGGGCAATGCAGGCCACAGTGCCCAGGGCGTTTTATTCTCTAGGATGTGGGTTGTGTATCTTACTAAGCTGAATTCTGTTTAATTCTAACTTAGCCTAAATACATATAAGTAGCAGGTTATAATACATTAGCCTGAGTAGGCATTGTTACTAGGCTACGTCTTACAAATTAAGAATGCATAAATTTGGCACTTGGCCTCAGTTAGCATCGCCTCCCCTTCTTCAACAACTGCATAAAGGTTTGTTATGGGTTGTCTGGGAACTAAAACGAGATTTTCCACACAAGGGGCCGGTGGGGAAGGGGTGGCGGGCCACGAGACGTTGAGGATGTTGTCGAGTTGGGTGAGGGAGCAACCAGACCTATGTGGTCTGCTTAGGTCTGGTTGGTAGGGAGTGCCGCTCGAACCGGGTAAGTTGGGAAAAGTGGAAGAATTTATCGTTGGGGGCATTAGCTTTAGGTATGGCGATCTGCTTGTTGTTCGCCTCAGTGCTTTTGATTCCCTCCAGGGGCTTGTGGCAAATCGGGAAGTTGGAAGGGAAGATGCCATCAATGAGGACACATTTGAGGTTGCTTTGATTCATGCAGTCTCAATAATTTTGTTATACTGCGCAGATGCTATATTTTTCCAATGAGTTGGAGAACTTGTTTGTATACTGGTCAGACTGAAAACATTTGAAGCACTGCTTGATCTCACAGAATCTTCCTTTGGAGATTAAGCTGTGTTTGCATCTGGTTCCAAAGCATAGCACTGTAGAAAAAGAAGGTCCAGCATGGAATGATCTGATAGTAATACTCAGGCTCGATGTTGCGTGGCTTGATATGGTAAAGAGAGATGTGAAGTCCATTGCTTGTAGCAGCAGTGACAGCGGAGATGTTCCGTGAAGGTGAGTTTTAGTGTTGTAGAGACAGTAGGGATCTTGGTGATTCTTTTGAGTATAGCCCAGAAGTTTTATTTCACAACAGATTTACGGAGGACGTCAGGAGAAAAGCTGGTAACCTCGTGGCCAAGTCACTCGATAAAAATTGATTACTTGCCCGAAAAGAGGAAGAGACGACATGAAAGTGATTCCTCGTGAGAATCGAGATTCTGGCTGCAGTTACTAGCTGGTGTGCGTCTTTGTCGTTTAAGATATTAGCGACGAAGGCGTCCTTGATCGTGATCATTTCTTCGATAGAGAAGACAAAGTCTGCTTCATTGGCACAAAAGAATGTCCCCAGAAAGTGATCGAATGCGCACACAGTGTGCCTGCATCCTGGAGAAAGTGTGCGACTGTTGAGAAGTTTTGTAGTGTGTGTGACAGGATGTCAGTTAGTCACTTACAGGTAAGACCTTCGAAAGGGTGAGGGTAAGAAGTGGGGATAGTGGAAGAAAATGGGGGAAGAGGAAAGGTCTAGAAAGGAAGGGAAAGAGTCGGAGCTGAACCCAGCTACTCCATATCGTATTGACAGATCAGGGATAGAACTTCCCTCCTGATCAAAGCTTCGCACTTCAAGTTGTGATCGGGTGTTGGAGGCAGTGGTTCGCTGGGCAGGCGGCTCCAAAGCGACATACGCAAGGTAAGGTTCGCTCACTGCTCGGCCAGTGCAATGGCGTGGCAGTGTAGGTGGGAGAGGTATGGATTTGGGATGGGTTTCGGTAGTGGGTTGAGTGGTGAGCTTGAAAAAAAAAAGACGTCTTTAAAGAACCACTGACCAAGGATGACTGGGGCAGTGGGCTGGGCTCTTAGCGTGCTGGAGTTTGCGGAGCAGCAGCAATTCTTGACGCTGAATGGTCCCCTCCTCACCTACTTGTCAGGATAAGACTGAAAGGGAGAGCAATTAGTTTTTTCTGCTTCTTGGTCTTCTTGAGCTTTTTGTTGACTACTCAATGTGAAAAGGAGAGCAGAAATGTCGTCTGCTCTCAGCGGTGGCTAGAGGATAAATCATTTTATTTTTCATGAATAGTGTCTGAGCCACTCACTGACTCTCATACTGACCCACTCACTCATCCTATTATTGATCCTCTCACTGACCTACTCACTGAACCACTCACTAGCTATCTTACAGTTTCACAGATTTCTGCCAGCTTCATTGACTCCCTCTCACTGATCCACTCTCTGATTCACTGACCCTCACATCCCACCCACTCACTGATACTCTCATTGAACCACTCATTGAGCTACTCACTGACCCACTGACCCACTCAGTGACCTACTCACTGATCCTCTCACTGGCCCACTCACTGGAACACTCAGAGACGTCACTGATCAGTTCACTGACCGATTCACTGATTCATTCTCTGACTCTGTCACTAACCCTTTCACTGTGTCAGTTGAGTATAAGTCATGCCTTGTAGCTTTTCGAGCGTACTCAATATTTGCCTTTATGTACAGTCACGTAGTCGTTGGGCACCAGTCAACTATGAACTCTGTTCAGATCAGTTCAGACCTCTGAGCCTTAGAGTGAGGGACTGCACTTCACTGTATCCATACACTCCCCTACAGTAAACAGCAGAACTGGTATCGACTATTTACTCTCCATCAGTCCGGGTGAACTTACACATGTCCTAACAGTGAGCGTGATACACCGGTGAGAGGGGTGTCCCAGTGACGGAAGTACAGTGAAGTAAGAGAGAAATAATTTGCTTCCACATGGATGACTGCCACATTCACTAAGGTGCGTGCCGCGTCCGTCTTGGTGTAGTCCCAGTGTGAATTTCAACCATCTTTCACCCAACTAAGCCAGCCTACTGCATTCTTGCCCTCTTCTGCTCTGTTCAGGTGGTTAATGCGGACACTGGGCTTAAAGGTGGCAGCCCAGTCATCAGCAAATCTGCTTCTTCTCTAAGCCAAAATAGTTTTTGTTTTGTTCTGCTATATCTATACTTCTGCAACGAACATTCCGGACTCTGCTCCAGGCAAATAACTTTTAACCCAGTTCTAAGCTACTGACTTACTAAGCCAACGTGTTGTCTGCTGCAGTGGTATACCACTTTTGGCTTTGTGTCCTGACCAAGCCAGCCGCGTAAGCCAGCTCTTGTGGAGTCTGGTGGTGCTGGTTATGATGCCAACCACATCGTTCTCTCCATCTTCGTGTGTGAGGTGTCGAGGTTAATTTGACTGTACAGAGGGACTAGATGAAGATCTATTGATGTCAGTCAGGTTTCTGTCTGGTGGTGTGGCGACTTCATCGTAGCCATCATGACTTCATGGAGGTTTTGCGCACATAGTGCCGTCATGGTGGTGTGATGTTCCCCACGGCGATCAATTTTCGCTGCTGACCCCTCACCCACAGCAACAATACACCATCAGCTGGCCGATGGCTGCTTGTCGCCTGGATTTCTTCGTGTTCTTTCCTTCCTGAAGTGTCCTGCACTATTTTATTGCACTAAGTAGCTCAAGTAGCACTGATACAATGTTTTCCTGTTTCTTTATTCCATAAATTTACTTAAGATGTGCGCCATTGTGCTCTACTATGTTCTATTGTTGTTGCTGAGGCTAGTTTCCCCTGCCCTGGATATTATTGTGTAGTGTATTTTAGTATCCTGCTCCACATTTATTTGCATGCTACACCAGCAGTGTTGTTTTTATTACTTCTTCTCTGTTGCACAATACAAATAACTTTACTTATGGAATTGCTCTGTGAACTGAACCTAGGCATGTCCTAACAGAGTTATGACAATTGAGTAATTCACTGAGCCAATCAGTGACCCTTTCACTTACCCCTCACACCCTCATCCACTAACTGACCGACTCACCCTTTCAGTTACCCTCTCTCTGATTCACACTCTGATCCTCTCCTTGACCCACTCACTGTTTCACTTGCTGACTCTCTCACCAAACCATTAATTAACTGACCCACTCACTAAGCCTCTCACTGTCCACTTTTACTCACACTCTGACCCATTCCCTGACAACTCACATAACCACTCTGATGCTTTCGCTGCCCTTCTCCATAACCCACCCACTAAACATCTCACTTTCCCTCTCACTGATTCGCTCATTGACCCTCTGACTAACCCATTCACTGTCCTCTCACTGACCACTCAATTATCCTCTCGCTGACCCACTCACTGACCCACTCACTGACCTCACTAGTCATTGTTCAGTTTCACACACTACCTGTGAGTTTCTTTTTCTTTTTCTTTTTCTAAAGGAAAGTTTGACACACTTTCACTTATTTTTAGTGGTTGACTTTCATTGCTTATCTTGATCGTGATAAATTACACACCATGAGACATGCACATGATCAAACACAAAAAGCACATAAAAAGCACATATAATAGTGCACACAATAAAACACACAAGATAAAACTCACGGGATAGCTTAAGATAAAACCTGCACATGATATACGCTCCCTATAAAACGATAACAAAACGCATGTGATAAAAAACATGATGAACGCGCATGGTACAACGTACACTTGGGTGAATCCTTCTAAGTTACTACTTTCTAAGTTTAAACCATTTGACAGTAATGAGTCTGTCATTCCGGTGATTATTAAGTGACCTTTCACTGACTTACTACCAGGTCCTCTCACTGATTCTCCAGCCCTTTCACTGCCTCACCAGCCCTCTCATTGACTCACCAGCTCTCTCACTGACTCACCAGTCCTCTCCCTGACTCACCAGCCCTTTCACTGCCTCACCAGCCCTCTCATTGACTCACCAGCTCTCTCACTGACTCACCAGTCCTTTCCCTGACTCACCAGCCCTTTCACTGACTCACCAGTCTTCTCACTGAGTCACCAGCCCTCTCACTGACTCGCCAACCCTCTCATTGACTCACCAGCCCTCTCATTTACTCACCATCTCTCTCACTGACTCACCAGTCCTCTAACTGACTCACCAGCCTTCTCACTGAGCCAGCAATCTCACTAACTCTCCAGCCCTCTCATTGGCTCACAAGCCCTCTCACTGACTCACCAGCCCTCTCACTGACTCACCAGTCTTCTGACTCACCAGCCCTCTCAGTGACTCACCAGTCCTCTCACTAACTCACTAGTCCTCTGACTCACCAGCCCTATCATTGACACACCAGCCCTCTCACTGACTCACCAGCCTTCTCACTAACTCACCATCTCTCATTGACTCACCAGTCCTCTCACTGACTCACCATCTCTCTCATTGACTCACCAGCAATCTCATTGACTCACCAGTCCTCTCACTGACTCACAAGCCCTCTCACTGAATCATGAGCCCTCTCACTGACTCACCAGCTCTCTCACTGACTCACCAGTCCTCTCACTGGCTCACCAGCCCTCTCACTGAGCCACCAGCCCTCTCACTAACTCACCAGTCTTCTCATTGACTCACCAGTCCTCTCACTGACTCACCAGTCTTCTGACTCACCAGCCCTCTCAGTGACTCACCAGTCCTCTCACTGACTCACCAGTCCTCTGACTCACCAGCCCTCTCATTGACTCACAAACCCTCTCACTGACTCATCAGCCTTCTCACTGACTCACCATCTTTCTCATTGACTCTCCAGTCCTCTCACTGACTCGCCATCTCTCTCATTGGCTCACCAGCCCTCTCATTGACTCACCAGTCCTCTCACTGACTCACCAGCCCTCTCATTGAATCACGAGCCCTCTCAATGACTCACCAGCTCTCTCACTGACTCACCAGTCCTCTCACTGACTCACCAGCCCACTCAATGAACCACCAGTCCTCTCACTGACTCACCAGTTCTCTCAATGACTCACCAGCCTTCTCACTGAACCACCAGCCCTCTCACTGACTCACGGGCACTCTCACTCTCCAGCCCTCTCACTGACTCACCAGTCCTCTCACTGACTCACCAGTCCTCTCACTGACTCTCCAGCCCTCTCACTGAGCCACCACCCTCTCACTGAATCACCAGCATTCTCACTGACTCACCATCTCTCTCATTGACTCACCAGTCCTCTTACTGACTCACCATCTCTCTCATTGACTCACCAGCTCTCTCATTTACTCACCATCTCTCTCACTGACTCACCAGTACTCTCACTGACTCACCAGCCTTCTCACTGAGCCACCACCCTCTCACTGACTCACCAGCATTCTCACTGACTCACCATCTCTCTCATTGACTCACCAGTCCTCTCACTGACTCACCATCTCTCTCATTGACTCACATACCCTCTCATTTACTCACCAGTCCTCTCACTGACTCACCATCTCTCTCATTGACTCACCAGTCCTCTCACTGACTCACCTGCCCACTCATTGACTCACCAGCCCTTTCACTGACTCACCAGCCTTCTCACTGACTCACCATCTCTCTCATTGACACACCAGTCCTCTCACTGACTCACAATCTCTCTCATTGACTCACCAGCCCTCTCTTTAGCTCACCAGTCCTCTCACTGACTCACCAGCCATCTCACTGAATCACGAACCCTCTCACTGTCTCACCAGCTCTCTCACTCACTCACCAGTCCTCTCACTGACTCACCAGCCTTCTCACTGAACCACCAGCCATCTCAATGACTCAACAGCCCTCTCACTGACTCACCAGTTCTCTCAATGACTCACCAGCCTTCTCACTGAACCACCAGCCCTCTCATTGACTCAACAGGTCTCTCACTCTCCAGCCCTCTCGCTGACTCACCATTCCTCTCACTGACTCACCAGTTCTCTCACTGACTCACCAGCCTTCTCACTGAACCACCAGCCCTCTCACTGGCTCACCAGCCCTCTCACTCTCCAGCCCTCTCACCGACTCAACAGTCCTCGCACTGACTCAATCCCTCTCACTCTCCAGCCCTCTCACTGGCTCACCAGCCCTCTCACTGACTCACCAGCCCTCTCACTGTCTCACTGGTCCTCTCATTGACTCACCATCCTTCTCACTGACTCACCAGCCCTCTCTCTGACTCACCAGCCCTCTCATTAACTCACCAGCCCTCTCACTGACTCAACAGCTCTCTCAGTGATCCTCTCTTTTGCCGCCATAATCATTGATCAGCTATCTCAATGATCCCGTTTCTCGCCCTCACACTGGCTCATCAGACCTCTCACTAACTCACCAGCCCTCTCACTGAATCACCAGCCCTCTCACTGACTCACCAGCTCTTTCACTGACTCACCAGTTTTCTCCCTGACTCAACAGCCCTTTCACTGACTCATCAGTCTTCTCACTGACTCACCAGCTCTCTCACTGACTCAGCAGCCCTGTCAGTGATCCTCTCTCCTGCCGTCACGTTCATTGCTTAGCTCTTGCAATGATCCCTTTCCTCGCCCTCTCAATGACTCTTCAGCCCTCTCATTGACTCACCAGCCCTCTCACTGACTCACCAGCTCTTTCACTAACTCACCAGCCCTCTCACTGACTCACCAGCTCTTTCACTAACTCACCAGCCCTCTCACTGACTCACCAGCTCTTTCACTAACTCACCAGCCCTCTCACTGACTCACCAGCTCTTTCACTAACTCACCAACCCTCTCATTGACTCACCAGCCCTCTCACTGACTCACCAGCTTTCTCACTGACTCACCTGCCTTCTCCCTGACTCACCAACACTTTTACTGACTCAACTTTCCTCTCACTGACTCACAAACCCTCTCACTGACTCACCAGCCCTCTCACTGTCTCACCAGTCCTCTTACTGGCTCACCATCCCTCTCACTGACTCACCAGCCCTCTCACTGTCTCACCAGTCCTCTCACTGGCTCACCATCCCTCTCACTGACTCACCAGCCCTCTCACTGTCTCACCTGTAATCTCACTGACTCACCAGCCCTCTCATTGACTCACCAGCCCTCTCACTGACTCAACAATCCTCCCACTAACTCACAATCCTTCTCACTGACTCACCAGCTCTCTCATTGACTCATCAGCCCTATCATTGACTCACCATTATTCTCACTGACTCACCAATCCACTCACTGACTCACTATCCTTCTCACAGACTCACCATCCCTCTTGCTGGCTCACCTGCCCTCTCACTGACTCACCAGCCCTCTCATTGGCTCAGCAGCACTCTCTCTGACTCACCAGCCCTCTCATTGTCTCACCAGTCCTCTCACTGACTCAACATCCTTCTCACTGACTCACTAGCCCTCTCATTTACTCTTCAGTTCTCTTTCTGACTCATCACCCCTCACAATCCTCTCACTGACTCACAATCCTTCTCATTGACTCACCAGTCCTCTCATTGACTCATCAGCCCTGTCATTGACTCACCAGCCCTCTCAATGACTCACCAACTCTCTCACTGTCACAAGTCCTCTCACTGACTCACTAGACCTATCACTGACTCACCAACCCTCTCACTGACTCACCAGCTTTCTCACTGAACCACCAGCCCTCTCTCTGACTCACCAGTCCTCTCACTGACTCACCAGTTCTCTCAATGACTCACCAGCCTTCTCACTGAACTACCAGCCCTCTCACTGACGCACCAGCCCTGTCAGTGATCCTCTCTCTTGCAGTAACGTTTATTGCTTAGCGCTTTCAATGATCCCTTTCCTCGCCCTCTCAATGACTCATCAGCCCTCTCATTGACTCACCAACCCTCTCACTGGCTCACCAGCCCTCTTGCTGACTCACCAGCTCTCCCAGCGACTTACCAGCCCTCTCACTGATTCTGTAGCCCTCTCACAAACTCTCCAGCCCTCTCACTGACTCACCAGCCCTTTCACTGACTCACCAGTCCTCCGACTCACCAGCCCTCTCACTGGTTCACCAGCCCTCTCATTGACTCACGAGTCCTCTCTCTGACTCACCAGCTCTCTCATTGACTCACCAGTCCTCTGACTCACCAGTCCTCTCACTGCCTCTCAAGCCCTCTCACTGGCTCACCAGCAGTCTAGCAGACTCATCAGTCCTCTTACTGACACACCAATCCTCTGACTCACCAGTCCTCTGACTCACCAGCCCTCTCACTGAACGACCAGCCCTCTCACTTACTCTCCAGCCCTCTCACTGACTCACCATCCTTCTCACTGACTCACCATCGCTCTTGCTGACTCACCAGCCCTCTCACTGACTCACCAGTCCTCTCACTGACTCACCATCCTTCTCACTGACTCACCATCGCTCTTGCTGACTAACCAGCCCTCTCACTGACTCGCCTGCCCTCTCACTGACTCACCAAACCTCTCAATGACTCACCATCCTTCTCTCTGACTCACCATCCCTCTCACTGACTCACCAGCCATCTCATTGACTCACCAGTCCTCTTTCTGACTCATCAGCCCTCTCACTGTCTAACCTGTAATCTCATTGACTCTCGAGCCCTATCACTGACTCACCAGCCATTTCACTGACTTTCCAGCCCTCTCACTGACTCATCAGTCCTCTCACTGACTCACCAGTCCTCCGACTCACCAGCCCTCTCATTGACTCACCAGCTATCTCATTGACTCACCAGTCTTCTCATTGACTCACAAGTCCTCTCACTGACTCACCAGCTCTCTCATTGACTCACCAGTCCTCTCACTGACTCACCAGCCCTCTCACTGGCTCATCAGCCCTCTCGCAGACTCACCAGTCCTCTTACTGACTCACCAATCCTCTGACTCGCCAGCCCGCTCACTGAACCATCTGCCCTCTCACTTACTCTCCAGCCCTCTCACTTTCTCACCAGTCCTCTCACTGACTCACCATCCTTCTCACTGACTCACCATCGCTCTTGCTGACTCACCAGCCATCACACTGGCTCACCAGTCCTCTCAATGACTCATCAGCTTTCTCACTGACTCACCTGCCCTCTCACTAACTCACCAAACCTCTTACTGACTCAACATTCCTCTCTCTGACTCACAATCCCTCTCACTTACTCTCCAGCCCTCTCACTGACTCACCAACCCTCTCACTGACTCACCAGCCCTCTCACTGTCTCACCAGTCCTCTCACTGACTCACCATCTTTCTCACTGACTCACCATCCCTCTCACTGACTCACCAGCCCTCTCATTGACTCACCAGTCCTCTTTCTGACTCATCAGCCCTCTCATTGTCTCACCTGTAATCACACTGACTCACCAGCCCTCTCAATGACTCACCAGCCCCCTCACTGACTCAACAATCCTCTCACTGAATCACAATCCTTCTCACTGACTAACCAGCCCTCTCATTGACTCATCAGCCCTATCATTGACTCACTAGTATTCTCACTGACTCACCAATCCTCTCACTGACTCACCATCCTTCTCACAGACTCACCATCCCTCTTGCTGACTCACAAGCCCTCTCATTGACTCACCAGTCCTCTCATTGGCTCAGCCTTCTCACTGACTCTCCTGCCCTTTCAGTGACTCACCAGCCCTCTCATTGGCTCACCAGCCCTCTCACTGACTCACCAGCCCTCTCACTGTCTCACCAGTCGTCCCACTGACTCACCATCCTTCTCACTGACTCACTAGCCCTCTCATTTACTCTTCAGTCCTCTTTCTGACTCATCAGCCCTCTCACTGTCTCACCTGCTTTCTCACTGACTCACCAGCCCTCTCATTGACTAACCAGCCCTATCACTGACTCAACAATCCTCTCACTGACTCAACAATCCCTCTCACTTACTCTACAGCCTTCTCACTGACTCACCGTCTTTGTCACTGAATCTCCAGAACTCTCATTTACTCTTCAGTCCTCTTCATGACTCATCAGCTTTCTCACTGTCTCATCTGCCCTCTCACTGACTCACCAGCCCTTTCATTGACTCACCAGCCCTCTCACTGACTCAACAATCCTCTCACTGACTCATAATCCTTTTCAATGACTCACCAGCCCTCTCATTGACTCATCAGCCCTATCATTGACTCACTAGCCCTCTCACTGAATCACCAGCCCTCTCACTGTGTCACAAGTCCTCTCACTGACTCACTGGACCTCTCACTGATTCACCAGTCCTCTCACTGACTCACCAGCCTCTCAATGAACCACCAGCCCTCTCACTGACTTACCAGCCCTCCCACTTACTCTCCAGCCCTCTTACTGACTCACGAGTCCTCTCACTGACTCACCAGTTCTCTCAATGACTCACCAGCCTTTTAACTGAACCACCAGCCCTCTCACTGACTCACCAGCCGTCTCACTCTCTAGCTCTCTCACTGACTCACCAGTCCTCTCACTGACTCAGCAGTCCTCTCTCTGACTCACCAGCTCTCTCACTGAGCCACCAGCCCTCTCACTGACTCAGAAGCATTCTCACTGACTCACCATCTCTCTTATTGACTCACCAGTCCTCTCACTGACTCACCATCTCTCTCATTGACTCACCAGCCCTCTCATTGACTCACCAGCCTTCTCACTGACTCACCAGCCCTCTCACTGTCTCACCAGTCCTCTCACTGACTCACCATCCTTCTCACTGACTCACCCGCCCTCTCTCTGACTCACCAGCCCTCTCATTGATTCTACGGCCCTCTCATTGACTCACCAGCCCTCTCACTGACTCAACAGCTCTCTCAGTGATCCTCTCTTTTGCCGTCATAATCATCGATCAGCTATCTCAATGATCCCGTTCCTCGCCCTCACACTGGCTCATCGGCCCTCTCACTGACTCACCAGCCATCTCACTGACTCACCAGCTCTTTCACTGACTCACCAGTCCTCTCTCTGACTCAATAGCCCTTTCACTGACTCAGCAGTCTTTTCACTGACTCACCAGCTCTCTCACTGACTCAGCAGCCCCGTCAGTGATCCTCTCTCTTGCCGTCATGTTCATTGCTTAGCTCTTGCAATGATCCCTTTCCTCGCCCTCTCAATGACTCACCAGCTCTCTCATTGACACACCAACCCTCTCACTGGCTCACTATCCCTCTTGCTGACTCACCAGCTCTCCCAGCGACTTACCAGCCCTCTCACTGATTCAGCAGCCCTCTCA
Source organism: Cherax quadricarinatus (assembly GCF_038502225.1). Lineage (NCBI taxonomy): Eukaryota > Metazoa > Arthropoda > Malacostraca > Decapoda > Parastacidae > Cherax > Cherax quadricarinatus. Next base: position 51,185,502 of record NC_091300.1, read on the forward strand.
CAAACTCTCCAGCCCTCTCACTGACTCACCAGCTATTTCACTGACTTACCAGCCCTCTCACTGACTCATCAGTCCTCTCAATGACTCACCAGTCGTCCGACTCACCAGCCCTCTCACTGACTCACCAGCATTCTCATTGACTCACCAGTCTTCTCATTGACTCACGAGTCCTCTCACTGACTCACCAGCTCTCTCATTGGCTCACCAGTCCTCTCACTGACTCACCAGCCCTCACACTGGCTCATCAGCTCTCTCACTGACTCACCAGTCCTCTGACTCACCAGCCCTCTCACTGTCTCACCAGTCCTCTCACTGGCTCACCATCCCTCTCACTGACTCACCAGCCCTCTCACTGTCTCACCATTCCTCTTTCTGACTCATCAGCTATCTCACTGTCTCACCTGTAATCTCACTGACTCACCAGCCCTCTCATTGACTCACCAGCCCTCTCACTGACTCAACAATCCTCCCACTGACTCACAATCCTTCTGACTCACCAGCTCTCTCATTGACTCATCAGCCCTATCACTGACTCACCATTATTCTCACTGACTCACCAATCCACTCACTGACTCACTATCCTTCTCACAGACTCACCATCCCTCTTGCTGGCTCACCTGCCCTCTCACTGACTCACCAGCCCTTTCATTGGCTCAGCAGCCCTCTCTCTGACTCACCAGCCCTCTCATTGTCTCACCAGTCCTCTCACTGACTCACCAGCTCTCTCATTGACTCACCAGTCCTCTCACTGACTCACCAGCCCTCACACTGGCTCATCAGCTCTATCACTGACTCACCAGTTCTCTGACTCACCAGTCCTCTCACTGCCTCACCAGCCCTCTCACTAAACCACCAGCCCTTTCACTTACTCTCTAGCCCTCTCACTGACTCACCAGCCCTCTCACTGACTCACCATTCCTCATACTGAATAACCAGCCCTCGCACTGAGCCACCAGCCCTCTCACTGACACACCAGCCCTCTTACTTACTCTCCCGCCCTCTCACTGACTCACCAGCTCTCTCACTGGCTCACCAGCCCTCTCGCAGACTCATCAGACCTCTTACTGACTCACCAATCCTTTGACTCACCAGTCCTCTGACTCACCAGCCCTCTCACTGAACCACCAGCCCTCTCGCTTACTCTCCAGCCCTCTCACTGTCTCACCAGTCCTCTCACTGACTCACCATCCTTCTTACTGACTCACCATCGCTCTTTCTGGCTCACCAGCCCTCTCACTGACTCACCAGCCCTCTCATTGGCTCAGCAGCCCTCTCTGACTCACCAGCCCTCTCATTGTCTCACCAGTCCTCTCACTGACTCACCAGCTCTCTCATTGACTCACCAGTCCTCTCACTGACTCACCAGCCCTCACACTGGCTCATCAGCTCTATCACTGACTCACCAGTCCTCTGACTCACCAGTCCTCTCACTGCCTCACCAGCCCTCTCACTAAACCACCAGCCCTTTCACTTACTCTCTAGCCCTCTCACTGACTCACCAGCCCTCTCACTGACTCACCAGTCCTCATACTGAATAACCAGCCCTCGCACTGAGCCACCAGCCCTCTCACTGACACACCAGCCCTCTTACTTACTCTCCCGCCCTCTCACTGACTCACCAGCTCTCTCACTGGCGCACCAGCCCTCTTGCAGACTCACAAGACCTCTTACTGACTCACCAATCCTTTGACTCACCAGTCCTCTGACTCACCAGCCCTCTCACTGAACCACCAGCCCTCTCACTTACTCTCCAGCCCTCTCACTGTCTCACCAGTCCTCTCACTGACTCACCATCCTTCTTACTGACTCACCATCGCTCTTGCTGGCTCACCAGCCCTCTCACTGACTCACCAGTCCTCTCACTGACTCATCAGCTTTCTCAGTGACTCACCTGCCCTCTCACTGACTCACAATCCCTTTCGCTTAATCTCCAGCCCTCTCACTGACTCACCAGCCCTCTCACTGTCTCACCAGTCTTCTCACTGACTCGCCATCCTTATAACTGACTCACCAGTCCTTTTTCTGACTCATCAGCCCTCTCACTGACTCACCTGTAATCTCACTGACTCACCAGCCCTCTCATTGATTCACCAGCCCTCTCACTGACTCAACAATTCTTCTCACTGACTCACCAGCCCTCTCATTGACTCATCAGACCTATCATTGACTCACCAGTATTCTCACTGACTCACCAATCCTCTCACTGACTCACAATCCTTCTCACAGACTCACCATCTCTCTTGCTGACTCACCAGACCTCTCATTGACTCACCAGTCCTCTCATTGGCTCAGCCTTCTCAATGACTCACCTGCCCTCCTACTGACTCACCAGCCCTCTCATTGTCTCTCCAGCCCTCTCACTGACTCACCAGCCCTCTCACTGTCTCACCAGTCCTCTCACTGACTCAACATTCTTCTCACTGACTCACCAGCCCTCTCATTTACTCTTCAGTCCTCTTTCTGACTCATCAGCCCTCTCACTGTCTCACCTGCCCTCTCACTGACTCACCAACCCTCTCATTGATTCACCAGCCCTCTCACTGACTCAACAATCCTCTCACTGACTCACAATCCCTCTCACTTACTCTCCAGCCCTCTCACTGACTCACCATCCTTCTCACTGACTCACCAGCTATCTCATTTACTCTTCAGTCCTCTTTCTGATTCATCAGCCTTCTCACTGTCTCACCTGCCCTCTCACTGACTCACCAGCCCTCTCAATGACTCACCAGAGCTCTCACTGACTCAATCCTCTCACTGACTCACAATCCTTCTCACTGACTCACCAGCCCTCTCATCATTGACTCATGAGCCCTATCGTTGACTCACCAGTCCTCTCACTGACTCACCAGCTTTCTCACTTTGTCACTAGTCTTCTCACTGACTCACTAGACCTCTCACTGACTCACCAGCCCTCTCACTGTCTCACCAGTCCTCTCACTGACTCACCATTTTTCTCACTGACTCACAAGACCTCTCATTTACTCTTCAGTCCTCTTTCTGACTCATCAGCCCTCTCACTGTCTCACCTGCCCTCTCACTTACTCATCAGCCCTCTCATTGTTTCACCAGCCCTCTCACTGACTCAACATTCCTCTCACTGACTCACAATCGCTCTCACTTACTCTCCAGCCCTCTCACTGACTCACCATCCTTCTCACTGACTCACCAGCCCTCTCATTTGCTCTTCAGTCCTCTTTCTGACTCATCAGCCCTCTCACTGTCTCACCTGCCCTCTCACTGACTCACCAGCCCTCTCATTGACTCACCTGCCCTCTCACTGACTCAACAATCCTCTCACTGACTCAACAATCCTCTCACTGACTCACCAGCCCTCTCATTGACTCATCAGCCCTCTCATTGACTCACCAGTTCTCTCACTGACTCACCATCCCTCTTACTGACTCACCATCCCTCTCACTGACTCACCAGGCCTCTCATTTACTCACAAGTCCTCTCACTGATTCACCAGCCCTCTCATTGACTCACCAGCCCTTCCATTGACTCAATATTATTCTCACTGACATACAACCCCTTTCACTGACTCACCAGCACTCTCACTGAATCACCAGCACTCTCACTGACTCACCAGCACTCTCACTGAATCACCAGCACTCTCACTGACTCACCAGCCCTCTTAATGTTAATTTCCCTCACTCTCTCGAAGATCTTTTTTCTTGTCTACTCAATTATGTTTCTCCTTGCAATGAGATGAAAGGAAGGGATGATCCTCATCCCTTCCCTTGCAATGATCCTCATCTCTTCCCTTGCAATGATCCTCATCCCTTCCTTTGCAATGATTCTCATCCCTTCCCTTGCAATGATCCTCATCCCTTCCTTTGCAATGATCCTAATCCTTTCCCTTGCAATGATCCTCATCCCTTCCCTTGCAATGATCCTCATCCCTTCCCTTGCAATGATCCTCATCCCTTCCTTTGCAATGATCCTCATCCCTTCCCTTGCAATGATCCTCATCCCTTCCCTTGCAATGATCCTCATCCCTTCCCTTGCAATGATCCTCATCCCTTCCCTTGCAATGATCCTCACCCCTTCCCTTGCAATGATCCTCATCCCTTCCTTTGCAATGATCCTCATCTCTTCCCTTGCAATGATCCTCATCCCTTCCCTTGCAATGATCCTCACCCCTTCCCTTGCAATGATCCTCATCCCTTCCCTTGCAATGATCCTCATCCCTTCCCTTGCAATGATCCTCATCCCTTCCCTTGCAATGATCCTCACCCCTTCCCTTGCAATGATCCTCATCCCTTCCCTTGCAATGATCCTCATCCCTTCCCTTGCAATGATCCTCATCCCTTCCCTTGCAATGATCCTCATCCCTTCCCTTGCAATGATCCTCATCCCTTCCCTTGCAATGATCCTCATCCCTTCCCTTGCTATGATCCTCATCCCTTCCCTTGCAAATGATCCTCATCCCTTTCCTTGCAATGATCCTCATCCCTTCCCTTGCAATGATCCTCATCCCCTTCCCTTGCAATGATCCTCATCCCTTCCCTTGCAATGATCCTCATCCCTTCCCTTGCAATGATCCTCATCCCTTCCCTTGCAATGATCCTCATCCCTTCCCTTGCAATGATCCTCATCCCTTCCCTTGCAATGATCCTCATCCCTTCCCTTGCAATGATCCTCATCCCTTCCCTTGCAATGATCCTCATCCCTTCCCTTGCAATTATCCTCATCCCTTCCCTTGCAATGATCCTCATCCCTTCCCTTGCAATGATCCTCATCCCTTCCCTTGCTATGATCCTCATCCCTTTCCTTGCTATGATCCTCATCCCTTCCCTTGCAATGATCCTCATACCTTCCCTTGCAATGATCCTCATCCCTTCCCTTGCTATGATCCTCATCCCTTTCCTTGCAATGATCCTCATCCCTTCCCTTGCAATGATCCTCATCCCTCCCCTTACAATGATCCTCATCCCTTCCCTTGCAATGATCCTAATCCTTTCCCTTGCAATGATCCTCATCCCTTCCCTTGCAATGATCCTAATCTCTTCCCTTACAATGATCCTCATCCCTTCCCTTACAATGATCCTCATCCCTCCCCTTACAATGATCCTTATCCCTTCCCTTGCAATGATCCTAATCCTTTCCCTTGCAATGATCCTCATCCCTTCCCTTGCAATGATCCTCATCCCTTCCTTTGCAATGATCCTCATCCCTTCCCTTGCAATGATCCTCATCCCTTCCTTTGCAATGATCCTCATCCCTTCCTTTGCAATGATCCTCATCCCTTCCCTTGCAATGATCCTCATCCCTTCCCTTGCAATGATCCTCATCCCTTCCTTTGCAATGATCCTCATCCCTTCCCTTGCAATGATCCTCATCCCTTCCCTTGCAATGATCCTCATCCCTTCCTTTGCAATGATCCTCATCCCTTCCCTTGCAATGATCCTCATCCCTTCCCTTACAATGATCCTCATCCTTTCCCTTGCAATGATCCTCATCCCTTCCCTTGCAATGATCCTCATCCCTTCCCTTGCAATGATCCTCATCCCTTCCCTTGCAATGATCCTCATCCCTTCCTTTGCAATGATCCTAATCCTTTCCCTTGCAATGATCCTCATCCCTTCCCTTGCAATGATCCTCATCCCTTCCTTTGCAATGATCCTCATCCCTTCCTTTGCAATGATCCTCATCCCTTCCCTTGCAATGATCCTCATCCCTTCCCTTACAATGATCCTCATCCTTTCCCTTGCAATGATCCTCATCCCTTCCCTTGCAATGATCCTCATTCCTTCCTTTGCAATGATCCTAATCCTTTCCCTTGCAATGATCCTCATCCCTTGCCTCATCCCCCTTGCAATGATCCTCATCCCTTCCCTTTTGCAATGATCCTCATCACTTCCCTTCCAATGATCCTCATCCCTTCCCTTGCAATGATCCTCATCCCTTCCTTGCAATGATCCTTCCCTCATCCCTTCCTTTGCAATGATCCTCATCCCTTCCCTTGCAATGATCCTCATCCCTTCCTTTGCAATGATCCTCATCCCTTCCCTTGCAATGATCCTCATCCCTTCCCTTGCAATGATCCTCATCCCTTCCCTTGCAATGATCCTCATCCCTTCCCTTGCAATGATCCTCATCCCTTCCTTTGCAATGATCCTCATCCCTTCCCTTGCAATGATCCTCATCCCTTCCCTTGCAATGATCCTCATCCCTTCCCTTGCAATGATCCTCAATGATCCTCATCCCTTCCCTTGCAATGATCCTCATCCCTTCCCTTGCAATGATCCTCATCCCTTCCCTTGCAATGATCCTCATCCCTTCCCTTTCAATGATCCTCATCCCTTCCCTTGCAATGATCCTCATCCCTTCCCTTGCAATGATCCTCATCCCTTCCCTTGCAATGATCCTCATCCCTTCCCTTTCAATGATCCTCATCCTTTCCCTTGCAATGATCCTCATCCCTTCCCTTGCAATGATCCTCATCCCTTCCCTTGCAATGATCCTCATCCCTTCCCTTTCAATGATCCTCATCCCTTCCTTTGCAATGATCCTTATCCTTTCCCTTGCAATGATCCTCATCCCTTCCCTTGCAATGATCCTCATCCCTTCCCTTCCCTTGCAATGATCCTCATCCCTTACCTTGCAATGATCCTCATCCCTTCCCTTCCCTTGCAATGATCCTCATCCCTTCCCTTTGCAATGATCCTCATCCCTTCCCTTTGCAATGATCCTCATCCCTTCCCTTGCAATGATCCTCATCCCTTCCCTTTCAATGATCCTCATCCCTTCCTTTGCAATGATCCTCATCCCTTCCCTTGCAATGATCCTCATCCCTTCCCTTGCAATGATCCTCATCCCTTCCCTTGCAATGATCCTCATCCCTTCCCTTGCAATGATCCTCATCCCTTCCCTTGCAATGATCCTCATCCCTTCCCTTGCAATGATCCTCATCCCTTCCTTTGCAATGATCCTCATCCCTTCCCTTGCAATGATCCTCATCCCTTCCTTTGCAATGATCCTCATCCCTTCCCTTGCAATGATCCTCATCCCTTCCCTTGCAATGATCCTCATCCCTTCCCTTGCAATGATCCTCATCCCTTCCCTTGCAATGATCCTCATCCCTTCCTTTGCAATGATCCTCATCCCTTCCCTTGCAATGATCCTCATCCCTTCCCTTGCAATGATCCTCATCCCTTCCCTTTCAATGATCCTCATCCCTTCCCTTACAATGATCCTCATCCCTTCCTTTGCAATGATCCTCATCCCTTCCTTTGCAATGATCCTCATCCCTTCCCTTGCAATGATCCTCATCCCTTCCCTTGCAATGATCCTCATCCCTTCCTTTGCAATGATCCTCATCCCTTCCCTTGCAATGATCCTCATCCCTCCCCTTGCAATGATCCTCATCCCTTCCCTTGCAATGATCCTCATCCCTTCCTTTGCAATGATCCTCATCCCTTCCCTTGCAATGATCCTCATCCCTCCCCTTGCAATGATCCTCATCCCTTCCCTTGCAATGATCCTCATCCCTTCCTTTGCAATGATCCTCATCCCTTCCCTTGCAATGATCCTCATCCCTTCCTTTGCAATGATCCTCATCCCTTCCTTTGCAATGATCCTCATCCCTTCCTTTGCAATGATCCTCATCCCTTCCTTTGCAATGATCCTCACTCCTTCCCTTGCAATGATCCTCATCCTTGCAATCTTAATGATACTCTTTCCTTCTCATCAATCCTCTTCGCCCTCTCAATCATCCTCTTCCTTTTCCTCTCAGTTTTTCTCTTTCTTGCCCTCTAAGCGAACCTGTTCTTTGCCCTCTCAATGAATCTCTTCCTTGCCCTCTCAATGAATCTCTTCCTTGCCCTCTCAATGAATCTCTTCCTTGCCCTCTCAATGAATCTCTTCCTTGCCCTCTCAATGAACCTCTTCCTTGCCCTCTCAATGAACCTCTTCCTTGCCCTCTCAATGAACCTCTTCCTTGCCCTCTCAATGAACCCCTTCCTAATCCTCAAAGACACCGCAAGACTCAAAGCGGACACAAACCAAATCTTCAAATGGGCCACTCAAAACAATATGAAGACAAATTTCAACTTCTCAGATATGGAAAACTTGAGGAAATTAAAACTGTATTGGGGTATACGACAAATTCTAACCATACAATAGAGCGAAAAAGTAATGTGAAGGACCTGGGAGTGATAATGTCAGAGGGTCTCGCCTTCAAAGACCACAACAGTGTATCTACCGCATCTGCTAGGATAATGATAGAATGGATAATGAGAACCTTCAAAACTAGAGACGCCAAGAAAATGTTGATTCTTTTCAAATAGCTTGGATACTGCTGTACAGTAACTGCCCCCTTCAAGGCAGAAGAAATTGCTGACCTGGAGAGTGTACAAAGAACTTTCACGGCACACATAAGTACGATAATCACCTAAAATACTGGGAACGGTTGAAGGCCCTTGATCTGTATTCCCTGGAGCGCAGGCGAGAGATACATGATAATATACACTTGGAAAATCCTAGAGGGATTAGTACCAAACTTGCACAAGAAAATCACTCCCTATGAAAGCTAAAGACTTGGCAGGAGATGCAACATTTCCCCAATGAAAAGCAGGGGCGCCACGAGTACACAGAGACAACACATTAAGTGTCCGGGGCCCAAGACTGTTCAACTGCCTCCCAGCATACATAAAGGGGATTACCAATAGACCCCTGGCTGTCTTCAAGAAGGCACTGGATAGGCACCTACAGTCAGTATCTGACCAACCAGGCTGTGGTTCGTACGTCAGTTTGCGTTCGGCCAGAGTAACAGCCTGGTTGATCAGACCCTGATCCACCACGAGGCCTGGTCTCAGACCGAGACGCGGGGACATTGACCCCCGAAACCCTCTCCAGGTAAACTCCAGGTAAACCTAGGCAGTGCTCCCACTGTCACTGGAGGGGGCACACCGTTGACAACTGCCTGCGAGATATTAGATGCAATTACTCTCACAACAGAGGACAGCAAGAAGACCACTATCGATACTGTCGATACAAAAAGGAACTTGACAGACAACATCACCAGTTCTCTGGAGATGCATTATAGAAACAAGCAGGATTTCAGAACTAGTGAGGACACTTACACGCCATCCACCCAGCTACTTCCACCTCGGCTCAGCAGGTGGTTTTGTGCTTTACAAAAGACCACAGAGCTACGTCCCAGTGGCTGCCCTAGTTTCCTACCTGTACTCTGACAGTGACTTATTCAAAGAGAAAATGCCAGCTGCTCTCAGTTGCATAAGTCACAAGCTTACAGCTATATCATCCTGAGGAAAACAACCGCAGGTCACATTTGTTCCTGAGACAACACAAATGATGATGGTCTCTAGGCACCATAACGGTAATGCTGGAACAGTGGAAGAATAAATGATGGAACCCGGGAAGGAAGTTGATATCCATGGGGTGAAATTAGGAAGCTTACATCACTTAGACATATCTGACATCTCCTCAACTGTAGAGGCTGCAAGACTGTACAAGGCTCAAGTGCGCTCACACCTTGAGTATGCTTCACTTTCTTGGGCTGCCTGTACATTCCTCCTCTCATCTACTTCTTGACAGAATAGAGAGCAGGGGAAGACGACTCACCTCTCACCTTGACCCGGCCTGGACTGATCTGTCATTTTAAGTCTTCAACACTGAGGGATGTGGGTGACCTTACTGTTATGTACAAGGCCAAGCTATTTTTATGCTACTCAAGCAAAAAGCTTTAATAACCATTTTGCTCATGTATAAGTCGATTTTTTCTACCATATGCATTACTACTACTACTACTACTACTACTACTACTACTACTACTACTAGTATTACAACTACTACACCTCGCTCTAAGCATATATATATACCTTCTGTGTCTATGTATTCTTTGCAATGTCTTGATAAAGCTCCTTGAGATCGAAACGTTGTCCCATAAAGCTTCACATTAGTTGCACTTGTGTCTTTTTTACCTAACATATTGTTGGTGATTCTACCTACATTAATACAAGGCCAATGTTGTCAAGGTCCCACACTTGGCTCCACTTCGTGGTTAGCGAGAAGAGAACTTCTACACAGCAAAAAGGGCAACAAACAGCAGCTACACTCTGGTTGAACCTTCTCAAGAACATTACTTCAACTGAGATCATTTTTTCCTAGGATGACTCGAGTCCGGAACATGTTCGTATATTATAATAACATTGTTTGAAATAACTCAATTGATCAAATGAAATCGCTGGCCCATAGATGGCTCCACTTTCATCCTATGCCGGGTCACCATCTGGAAAAGACCTGGGTCGGGACACGTACCGGGTCGCCATCTGGAAAAGACCTGGGCCGGGACACTTACCGGCGAATCATTCAAGTTTAATTTCCTATTCCCTCTATATATGCCTTTTAACAATAAAAAGACTTTCAAATGAGCTGATGAAGGTAAGAGTTCTTAGCTTATAAATAATGGCAGGAGCACTTAACCTTCCTTGTAAAACCCTTTTGAAAGAGAGTGAGAGAGTGAGTGTATGTGTGAGAGAGAGAGAGAGAGAGAGAGAGAGAGAGAGAGAATGCTGGCCCACAGATGGCTCCATCTTCATCCTGTTCCCTACTTGTATGTGTTATCACAATAAAAATGCTTTCAAATGAGCTGATGTAGGTAACAGCTCTTAGCTTGCCAATACAGCTGGGAATCCTTAACCTGTAAATAGCTTGTCAATTAAGCTAGGGATCCTTAACCTAACCTTGTTAAACCCTGTGTAGAGAGAGAGAGAGAGAGAGAGAGAGAGAGAGAGAGAGAGAGAGAGAGAGAGAGAGAGAGAGAGAGAGAGAGAGAGAGAGAGAAAGAGGAGGAAAGAGAGAGAGAGAGGGAGTGGGGAAGGTTGGGAGGGAAGTGGGGAGATGGAAATTCGGATATGCGAGTTCTGAAGTGTTGTATGTATGTGTGTAATCAAAGCGAGACTCAAACATGTTATTGTGTCAGCCTCTGTAGCTCCATCTGTCGTCCCTTAAATTTACAGCTTTTAAATGCATTTCAGAATGTTGTGGAATTGTATTGCGGCATTAACCGAAATTAAATTCAGCAAGATTTATGTGCGTATTGGGTGTAATCGGGAAAACTGAGGTAATTATCAATATTAATCTTTAATAATCCATCGTACTGGTCCTGCACAATAATAATAATATTTATTTGGAACAGCATTTTTTTATTTCTTCACATTTTAGTATTTTTCTTTACTCAATGAATAGTGATTTAATGTCTTAATGTGATGTTAACTCCAGACATTTGTTACTATGGAACGTTTCCCCAATGTGGGAGATACACCAGCTATCTCCCACGATTATACTTAGTGTCAAGACGGTCTCTCTCTCTCTCTCTCTCTCTCTCTCTCTCTCTCTCTCTCTCTCTCTCTCTCTCTCTCTCTCTCTCTCTCTCTCTCTCTCTCTCTCTCTCTCTCTCTCTCTCTCTCCTCCCCTCTCCTTCTCTCTTGTACTATATATAGCTGGAAATGTGTTGGGGTCGTAACCCTACTAGCAAGATGGTAGGTAGAGAGAAGCTGGTGGGAAGACAGGTGGGCAAAGAGAAATAGGTGGGAAGACAGGTGGGCAAAGAGAAATAGGTGGGAAGACAGGTACGAGAAGGGAAGCAGTTGGTAAAACAGGTTGGCGAAGGGAAGCAGGTGGTAAAACAGGTGGGCGAAGGGAAGTAGACGGAAAGGCAGGTGGGCGGAATGAAGTACGAGGGAAGACAGGTGGGTGGAGAGAACTACGTGGGAAGATATGTGGGCATAGGGAAGTAGGTTTGAAGATAGATGAGTGGAGGGAAGTAGGTGGGATGACAGGTGGGTGAAGGGAAACAGGTGGTAGGGGAAGAAGAGCCTGGGGAATAACACCAGGATGGAGGGTCTGGTGGGAAGACAGGTGGGTGAAGGGAAACAGGTGGTAGGGGAAGAAGATCCTGGGGAATAACACCAGGATGGAGGGTCTGATGGGAAGACAGGTGGGTGAAGGGAAACAGGTGGTAGGGGAAGAAGATCCTGGGGAATAACACCAGGATGGAGGGTCTGGTGGGAAGACAGGTGGGTGAAGGGAAACAGGTGGTAGGGGAAGAAGATCCTGGGGAATAACACCAGGATGGAGGGTCTGGTGGGAAGACAGGTGGGTGAAGGGAAACAGGTGGTAGGGGAAGAAGAGCCTGGGGAATAACACCAGGATGGAGGGACTGGTGGGAAGACAGGTGGGTGAAGGGAAACAGGTGGTAGGGGAAGAAGATCCTGGGGAATAACACCAGGATGGAGGGTCTGATGGGAAGACAGGTGGGTGAAGGGAAACAGGTGGTAGGGGAAGAAGATCCTGGGGAATAACACCAGGATGGAGGGTCTGGTGGGAAGACAGGTGGGTGAAGGGAAACAGGTGGTAGGGGAAGAAGATCCTGGGGAATAACAAAAGGATGAAGGGTCTGATGGGAAGACAGGTGGGTGAAGGGAAACAGGTGGTAGGGGAAGAAGAACCTGGGGAATAATACAAGGATGGAGGGTCTGGTGGGAAGACAGGTGGGTGAAGGGAAACAGGTGGTAGGGGAAGAAGATCCTGGGGAATAACACCAGGATGGAGGGACTGGTGGGAAGACAGGTGGGTGAAGGGAAACAGGTGGTAGGGGAAGAAGATCCTGGGGAATAACACCAGGATGGAGGGTCTGGTGGGAAGACAGGTGGGTGAAGGGAAACAGGTGGTAGGGGAAGAAGAGAATAACACCAGGAGAGCCAGGTGGGCGCAGGGAAACAGGTGGTAGGGGAAGAAGATCCTGGGGAATAACACCAGGATGGAGGGTCTGGTGGGAAGGCAGGTGGGTGAAGGGAAACAGGTGGTAGGGGAAGAAGATCCTGGGGAATAACACCAGGATGGAGGGTCTTATGGGAAGACAGGTGGGTGAAGGGAAACAGGTGGTAGGGGAAGAAGATCCTGGGGAATAACACCAGGATGGAGGGTCTGATGGGAAGACAGGTGGGTGAAGGGAAACAGGTGGTAGGGGAAGAAGATCCTGGGGAATAACAAAAGGATGAAGGGTCTGATGGGAAGACAGGTGGGTGAAGGGAAACAGGTGGTAGGGGAAGAAGATCCTGGGGAATAACACCAGGATGAAGGGTCTGATGGGAAGACAGGTGGGTGAAGGGAAACAGGTGGTAGGGGAAGAAGAACCTGGGGAATAATACAAGGATGGAGGGACTGGTGGGAAGACAGGTGGGTGAAGGGAAACAGGTGGTAGGGGAAGAAGATCCTGGGGAATAACACCAGGATGGAGGGACTGGTGGGAAGACAGGTGGGTGAAGGGAAACAGGTGGTAGGGGAAGAAGAACCTGGGGAATAACACCAGGATGGAGGGTCTGATGGGAAGACAGGTGGGTGAAGGGAAACAGGTGGTAGGGGAAGAAGAACTTGGGGAAAAACACCAGGATGGAGGATCTGGTGGGAAGGCAGGTGGGTGAAGGGAAACAGGTGGTAGGGGAAGAAGATCCTGGGGAATAACACAAGGATGGAGGGTCTGATGGGAAGACAGGTGGGTGAAGGGAAACAGGTGGTAGGGGAAGAAGATCCTGGGGAATAACACCAGGATGGAGGGTCTGATGGGAAGACAGGTGGGTGAAGGGAAACAGGTGGTAGGGGAAGAAGATCCTGGGGAATAACACCAGGATGGAGGGTCTGATGGGAAGACAGGTGGGTGAAGGGAAACAGGTGGTAGGGGAAGAAGATCCTGGGGAATAACACCAGGATGGAGGGTCTGATGGGAAGACAGGTGGGTGAAGGGAAACAGGTGGTAGGGGAAGAAGATCCTGGGGAATAACACAAGGATGGAGGGTCTGATGGGAAGACAGGTTGGTGAAGGGAAACAGGTGGTAGGGGAAGAAGATCCTGGGGAATAACAAAAGGGACAATAATACAAGGATGGAGGGTCTGGTGGGAAGACAGGTGGGTGAAGGGAAACAGGTGGTAGGGGAAGAAGATCCAGGGGAATAATACAAGGATGAAGGGTCTGGTGGGAACACAGGTGGGTGAAGGGAAACAGGTGGTAGGGGAAGAAGATCCTGGGGAATAATACAAGGATGAAGGGTCTCTTGGGAAGACAGGTGGGTGAAGGGAAACAGGTGGTAGGGGAAGAAGATACTGGGGAATAATACAAGGATGGAGGGTCTGGTGGGAAGACAGGTGGGTGAAGGGAAACAGGTGGTAGGGGAAGAAGATCCTGGGGAATAATACAAGGATGGAGGGTCTGGTGGGAAGACAGGTGGGTGAAGGGAGACAGGTGGTAGGGGAAGAAGATCCTGGGGAATAATACAAGGATGGAGGGTCTGGTTGGAAGATAGGTGGGTGAAGGGAAACAGGTGGTAGGGGAAGAAGATCCTGGGGAATAACACCAGGATGGAGGGTCTGATGGGAAGACAGGTGGGTGAAGGGAAACAGGTGGTAGGGGAAGAAGATCCTAGGGAATAACACCAGGATGGAGGGTCTGATGGGAAGACAGGTGGGTGAAGGGAAACAGGTGGTAGGGGAAGAAGATCCTAGGGAATAACACCAGGATGGAGGGTCTGATGGGAAGACAGGTGGGTGAAGGGAAACAGGTGGTAGGGGAAGAAGATCCTGGGGAATAACACCAGGATGGAGGGTCTGATGGGAAGACAGGTGGGTGAAGGGAAACAGGTGGTAGGGGAAGAAGATCCTGGGGAATAACACCAGGATGAAGGGTCTGGTGGGAAGACAGGTGGGTGAAGGGAAACAGGTGGTAGGGGAAGAAGATCCTGAGGAATAATACAAGGATGGAGGGTCTGATGGGAAGACAGGTGGGTGAAGGGAAACAGGTGGTAGGGGAAGAAGGTCCTGGACAATAATACAAGGATGAAGGGTCTGGTGGGAAGACAGGTGGGTGAAGGGAAACAGGTGGTAGGGGAAGAAGATCCAGGGGAATAATACAAGGATGAAGGGTCTGGTGGGAACACAGGTGGGTGAAGAGAAACAGGTGGTAGGGGAAGAAGATCCTGGGGAATAATACAAGGATGAAGGGTCTCTTGGGAAGACAGGTGGGTGAAGAGAAACAGGTGGTAGGGGAAGAAGATACTGGGGAATAATACAAGGATGGAGGGTCTGGTGGGAAGACAGGTGGGTGAAGGGAAATAGGTGGTAGGGGAAGAAGATCCTGGGGAATAATACAAGGATGGAGGGTCTGGTGGGAAGACAGGTGGGTGAAGGGAGACAGGTGGTAGGGGAAGAAGATCCTGGGGAATAATGCAAGGATGGAGGGTCTGGTTGGAAGATAGGTGGGTGAAGGGAAACAGGTGGTAGGGGAAGAAGATCCTGGGGAATAATACAAGGATGGAGGGACTGGTGGGAAGACAGGTGGGTGAAGGGAAACAGGTGGTAGGGGAAGAAGATCCTGGGGAATAACACCAGGATGGAGGGTCTGATGGGAAGACAGGTGGGTGAAGGGAAACAGGTGGTAGGGGAAGAAGATCCTAGGGAATAACACCAGGATGGAGGGTCTGGTGGGAGGACAGGTGGGTGAAGGGAAACAGGTGGTAGGGGAAGAAGATCCTGGGGAATAACACCAGGATGGAGGGTCTCGTGGGAAGACAGGTGGATGAAGGGAAACAGGTGGTAGGGGAAGAAGAACCTGGGGAATAACACCAGGATGAAGGGTCTGGTGGGAAGACAGGTGGGTGAAGGGAAACAGGTGGTAGGGGAAGAAGATCCTGGGGAATAACACCAGGATGGAGGGTCTGATGGGAAGACAGGTGGGTGAAGGGAAACAGGTGGTAGGGGAAGAAGAACCTGGGGAATAACACAAGGATGGAGGGTCTGGTGGGAAGACATGTGGGTGAAGGGAAACAGGTGGTAGGGGAAGAAGATCCTAGGGAATAACACAAGGATGGAGGGTCTGGTGGGAAGACAGGTGGGTGAAGGGAAACAGGTGGTAGGGGAAGAAGATCCTGGGGAATAACACAAGGATGGAGGGTCTGGTGGGAAGACAGGTGGGTGAAGGGAAACAGGTGGTTTTGGAAGAAGATCCTGGGGAATAATACAAGGATGGAGGGTCTGGTGGGAAGACAGGTGGGTGAAGGGAAACAGGTGGAAGGGGAAGAAGATCCTGGGGAATAATACAAGGATGAAGGGTCTGGTGGGAAGACAGGTGGGTGAAGGGAAACAGGTGGAAGGGGAAGAAGATCCTGGGGAATAACACCAGGATGGAGGGTCTGATGGGAAGACAGATGGGTGAAGGGAAACAGGTGGTAGGGGAAGAAGATCCTGGGGAATAACACCAGGATGAAGGGTCTGGTGTTAAGACAGGTGGGTGAAGGGAAACAGGTGGTAGGGGAAGAAGATCCTGGGGAATAACACAAGGATGGAGGGTCTGGTGGGAAGACAGGTGGGTGAAGGGAAACAGGTGGTAGGGGAAGAAGATCCTAGGGAATAACACAAGGATGGAGGGTCTGGTGGGAAGACAGGTGGGTGAAGGGAAACAGGTGGTAGGGGAAGAAGATCCTGGGGAATAACACCAGGATGGAGGGACTGGTGGGAAGACAGGTGGGTGAAAGGAAACAGGTGGTAGGGGAAGAAGATCCTGGGGAATAACACAAGGATGGATGGTCTGGCGTATATCATATTTTTTTTTTTTTTTACAAAACTGATAGTGTTAAAATCAGAAAATTATTAAATATAAATGGAAGAATTTAGCGTAAATTTAAAAAAAAAAGAAAAATATAGATAGTGAAATATTAAGATTAAATATACCTTTCTTACAACATTAACAACAACAAAACAGGTTGAAGATCAGTAGTTAATAATGGATAATTCCATTCTTAATTTGACAACTAAGTTGAACTTTTCGACTCATCTTGCAGGTAAGCCTCAGCAGATCCATCCAAACTGCTCAATAGAAAAATCCTTCTCGTTCATGTAAGTAAGGAAGAAGTAAGGAAAGGAAGAGTAAGGAAAGTTAAGACTGAAGATCTGAAGGTAGGAAATCGCTTCTCTGTTCTTCAGGATGAATGTACTTCAGTGGCCAGTGAAGGTAAGGGTACTACTGCCCCTGTTAATGGAGGTAAGCGCATTCTTGTGGTTGGTGACTCTCAGGTAAGATATATTGACCGTGCTTTTTGTAATAGGAATAAGAAGATGAGAGATAGAGTGTGCTTCCCTGGAGCTGGTGTTGGGGACATTGTCAACAGGCTGGATAATATCATGTCAGGTAATGGGAACAAGCCCATTATCTGTCTCAGTGCTGGTGGAAATGATATTGGGAAGGGTAGGAAAGAAGAGCTGCTAGATAAGTACAGGTCAGCTATAGATTTCATTAAGTCTAAGGGAGGGATCCCAATCATATGTAGCATCTTGCCTAGAATGGGAGTAGGAAATGAATGGTTGTCTAGGGCAATTGGTGTAAATTGCTGGCTAGACAGATACTGCAAGGAACTTGCAATCCCATTCATTGACAACTGGAACAACTTTTATGGCAAACATGATATGTATGCAAGGGATGGGGTACATCTCTCTGGGGCTGGGGTGGTAGCACTTGCAGACTCGATTGAGAAGGCCATTGGTGAAATGCCTATGATTTTAAACTGATGGAAGATAGAGGTATGGGTGTGTGTGGGAAACAAGCAGGTTGCAACACTTGGGTTGGAAACAGTAAATGTATAATAGGCATTCAGCATGAAGTTATAAATAAAGACAATAGATCAGGTCAGCAAACAAAGGGGGACAGCAGAGGGCAGCAAGGGACTAGCTCCCTTAAGGTTTACTATACTAATAGCAGGAGTGTAAGAAATAAGATAGATGAGCTAAGATTAATTGCAAATGCAGGAAACATAGATATTATTGCTATAACAGAGACCTGGCTCAATCTGAAAGATAGAGAGATGCCCTCTGAATGTCACATACAAGGCTATAAATTATTCCACACTGACAGGGTCAACAGGAAAGGTGGTGGAGTAGCGATGTATGTCAGAGACAATTTAAATTGTTGTGTTAGACAAGATATTAAATTAGAAGCGTCAGCCACTGAATCTGTTTGGTTACAGCTTCTCGAGGGCCGAGAAAAACTAATTTTGGGTGTGATTTACAGGGCCCCAAATCTTGATAGGGAGTGCAGTAAACTTCTATGGGACGAAATTCGTAAGGCATCTACATACGAAAATGTTGTGCTAATGGGAGATTTCAACTATAGACAGATTGACTGGAGCAATTTGACAGGAAATTTAGAGTCAGGTGACTTTCTTGATACGATCCAGGATTGTTTTTTAAAACAGTTTGTGACAGAGCCAACTAGGGGAAATAACCTCCTTGATTTGGTTCTTGCCAGTAGGGAAACACTAATTAATAATCTTGAGGTTAATGATGAGCTTGGGGAAAGTGATCACAAATCACTCAGTTTTAATATATCATGGAATTCCCCTAATAATGGCAATCAAGTCTCCGTCCCTGACTTTCGCTTGGCTGATTTCATAGGACTGAAAAATTACTTAGGTGGGCTGAACTGGAATGACCTGACTAAGGGTCAGGTAGGTGGTGATGGTTGCCGATATGATGCTTTCCAGGGCATAGTTCTAGCTGCTCAGTCAAATTATGTTCCAAATAGGGAAATCAGATCAAACAAAAATGATCCTAAATGGATGAACAATAGATTAAAATATCTGATTGGTCAAAAGAGAGGCATATATAGGCAAATCAAAAGAGGAGAGGGGCAATTGAGAAATCGATATATTCAGTTAAAGAGAGAAATAAAAAAGGGAATTAGAAAAGCAAAAAGAGATTATGAGGTTAAAGTTGCAAGAGAATCGAAGACTAACCCAAAAGGATTCTTTCAGGTATACAGAAGTAAGATCAGGGACAAGATAGGCCCACTCAAAAGTTCCTCGGGTCAGCTCACTGACAGTGATAAGGAAATGTGTAGAATTTTTAACACATACTTCCTCTCAGTTTTTACACAGGAGGATACCAGCGATATTCCAGTAATGATAAATTATGTAGAACAGGACGATAATAAACTGTGCACTATTAGGGTCACAAGTGACATGGTCCTTAGGCAAATAGATAAATTAAAACCTAACAAATCCCCAGGCCCTGATGAACTGTATGCAAGGGTTCTAAAGGAATGTAAAGAGGAGCTTAGCACACCTTTGGCTAATCTTTTCAACATATCACTACAAACTGGCATGGTGCCAGATAAGTGGAAAATGGCAAATGTGATACCTATTTTCAAAACAGGTGACAGGTCCTTAGCTTCGAACTATAGACCAATAAGCCTAACCTCCATAGTGGGAAAATTTATGGAATCAATAATTGCCGAGGCTGTTCGTAGCCACCTTGAAAAGCATAAATTAATCAACGAATCTCAGCATGGTTTTACAAAGGGGCGTTCCTGCCTTACGAATTTATTAACTTTTTTCACTAAGGTATTTGAGGAGGTAGATCATGGTAATGAATATGATATTGTGTATATGGACTTCAGTAAGGCTTTTGACAGGGTCCCACATCAGAGACTATTGAGGAAAATTAAAGCACATGGAATAGGAGGAGAAATTTTTTCCTGGATAGAGGCATGGTTGACAAATAGGCAGCAGAGAGTTTGCATAAATGGGGAGAAATCAGAGTGGGGAAGCGTCACGAGCGGTGTTCCACAGGGGTCAGTGTTGGGCCCCCTGCTGTTCACAATCTACATAAACGACATAGATGAGGGCATAAAGAGCGACATCGGCAAGTTTGCCGATGACACCAAAATAGGCCGTCGAATTCATTCTGACGAGGACATTCGAGCACTCCAGGAAGATTTGAATAGACTGATGCAGTGGTCGGAGAAGTGGCAGATGCAGTTTAATATAGACAAATGCAAAGTTCTAAATGTTGGACAGGACAATAACCATGCCACATATAAACTAAATAATGTAGATCTTAATATTACGGATTGCGAAAAAGATTTAGGAGTTCTGGTTAGCAGTAATCTGAAACCAAGACAACAGTGCATAAGTGTTCGCAATAAAGCTAATAGAATCCTTGGCTTCATATCAAGAAGCATAAATAATAGGAGTCCTCAGGTTGTTCTTCAACTCTATACATCCTTGGTTAGGCCTCATTTAGATTATGCTGCACAGTTTTGGTCACCGTATTACAGAATGGATATAAATTCTCTGGAAAATGTACAAAGGAGGATGACAAAGTTGATCCCATGTATCAGAAACCTTCCCTATGAGGATAGACTGAGGGCCCTGAAACTGCACTCTCTAGAAAGACGTAGAATTAGGGGGGATATGATTGAGGTGTATAAATGGAAGACAGGAATAAATAAAGGGGATGTAAATAGTGTGCTGAAAATATCTAGCCTAGACAGGACTCGCAGCAATGGTTTTAAGTTGGAAAAATTCAGATTCAGGAAGGATATAGGAAAGTACTGGTTTGGTAATAGAGTTGTGGATGAGTGGAACAAACTCCCAAGTACCGTTATAGAGGCCAGAACGTTGTGTAGCTTTAAAAATAGGTTGGATAAATACATGAGTAGATGTGGGTGGGTGTGAGTTAGACCTGATAGCTTGTGCTACCAGGTCGGTTGCCGTGTTCCTCCCTTAAGTCAATGTGACCTGACCTGACTAGGTTGGGTGCATTGGCTTAAGCCGGTAGGAGACTTGGACCTGCCTCGCATGGGCCAGTAGGCCTTCTGCAGTGTTCCTTCGTTCTTATGTTCTTATGTTCTTATGTAACCTTCACTTTATCCTTCTACCTGTATCCTTCTTCATGTATCCTTCACGTTCTCCATCCAATTCGTGTATCCTTCAGTTTGTCCTTCTAACTCATGTATGCTTCACTTTATCCTTCTAATTCATGTATCTTTCTAATTCATGTATCCTTCTAATTTATGTATCCTTCTAATTTATGTATCCTTCTAATTCATGTATCCTTCTAATTCATGTACCCTTCTAATTCATGTATCCTTGTAATTCATTTATCTTTCTAATTCATGTATCTTTCTAATTCATGTATCTTTCTAATTCATGTATCCTTCTAATTCATGTATCCTTCTAATTCATGTATCCTTCTAATTAATGTATCCTTCTAATTCATGTATTCTTCTAATTAATGTATCTTTCTAATTCATGTATCTTTCTAATTCATGTATCTTTCTAATTCATGTATCTTTCTAATTCATGTATCCTTCTAATTCATGTATCTTTCTAATTCATGTATCTTTCTAATTCATGTATCCTTCTAATTCATTTATCCTTCTAATTCATGTATCCTTCTAATTCATGTATCAGTCTAATTCATGTATCCTTCACTTTATCCTAGGTAATTTACACTCTGTTTGACATTTGTGCTTATGTATACCTGTGCCTAAATAAACTTACTCTCCGTACGTTCAACATCCCCCCCCCAAAAAAAAAAAAAAAAATAACAGGCACTTCAGTGAACTTTTTCCATGATCATAATTTCCTCAAAATGCCACATTCATGATAGTTGTCAAAATAAATTACAGGTAAATTAATTAACAGCGTAAATTTGAAAATCGTGTGATACATCATGTGTCCCTCACGACACATGTACCACGGGCTCACATTCCTCTCTGGATACATTTATTGAAATGTTGAAGAAAAGATATGAGCTATGTATCTTAATTACAACGTATATGTTAACAAGATACGTGGGGCGAGACATAGGGAAGAAGGTCAGTAGGTGGGTGGAGAGATGTGGTCGGAGGGAAGTATGTGGGTGAAAGGTTTATAGTGTGTGGAGGGAAGTAGGTGGGTGGAGGGAAGTTAATTAGTAGAGAGAGGCAGGTGAGTTGAGGGAAGTAGGTAGTCGGAGGGAAGTTGACTAGTGGATGGAAGTAGGTGGGTAAAGTGAAGTTGATGAGATCAGGAAAATGGGCGAGAGGAGAGAAGTGGGTGGGTAGAAGGAAGTACATTTTCTTAGATGGAAGTGGGTTGGTGGAGAAAAATAGGTAGTTGGGAAGTAGGTAGGTTGAGGCAAGTAGGTGGAATGAGGGGAGTAGGTGGGTTGAGGGAAGTAGGTGGAGGCAGAGCAGTAAGCTCGTGAGGAAGTAAGGGAGATGTGTGAAGGTAAGTATGCATGTGGAGGGAGATACAGGAGTGGAGAGAAGTAGGTGGGTGGAGTCAAGTAGATGGGTGGAGGAAAGTAGATGGGCGGAAGAAAGTAGGTAGATGGAAGAAAGGTGGGTGGAGGAAAGTTGGTGGGGTGAAGGAAAGTAGGTAGAAAGTCCTTTCTAAAGTTTTCTCTTATACGCTTAAAGATATATTTTTCTCATATATGTTAATGTAAAAATTAATAATTTTGTAACAAAAGAACTTTAGAAAACTTACTTATAACAAACGAAATTTAATTTAGCCTAATCCAACTAAATATATTTTAGTTGTGTTTACAATAATTTAGTAATAAACAAACACATCGAAATATATTTTTTCCTAAGGTTTAGAATGATTTTTGTGAAATTATTTCAAACACAAATTTTCACTTGCCTTATTCGGCCAGAAGAAAGTTGTTATTTAAGCGAAAATCTCAAGTTTTATCTATTCGGCACGGCAAGCTTTACCTGTTCAGTTCGGATAAAAAGGCTTTCTTGATGCCTTTTTATCCACTTTCCGAGGCTATGAGTCCCACAATTTACACCAAAGGTGGACCCCATCCTATATATATATTGCATCCAGAGAGCGTGTAGCAGCGATTCTCCCTGAACATCTTAGGGACAAGATAGGAGTCCAGGACCAAAAATTCATTGACGGAGCAATGATCTGGGATAATCTAACGGGCTCTGGAGCAAGACCTGCTCCCCCCAACAACTACAAACAATCGCACTGGGATGGTCCAATAGTGGAAAATATTGCCTCAACAATGCTTCAGAGTGTGTCAGGGAAGGATAGAGCCCGCCTCCTGGCAGTGAGAGCCCCTCATGCTGGGGACTTTCTGTTGGCTGTTCCCAACACCAGCCTTGGCACACGTCTCGACCCACAGACCATCCGCATCGGTGTTGCCCTTCGACTTGCCGCCCCTATTCTCGCCGAACACAGGTGTATTTGTGGTAGTGAAGCAGCAGACCGATTCGGGTACCATAGTCTTGTGTGCCGTAAATCCGAGGGAAAGATTGCAAGACATGAGGAGGTTAATAACATTATCAAGAGGAGCCTCACAACAGCTGGATGCCCAGCAGTAAGGGAGCCACCCCAACTATGCAGAACTGATGACAGCCAGAAGCGTCCAGATGGTATCACCCTTCAAGCCTGGACAGATGGGAAGCAGGTGGTGTGGGACTATACATGTGTATCTACCTTGGCTGATACCTATCTCCAATACACCAGGGAGGAAGGAGGGGCAGCTGCCAGCTTCAGGGAGTCCCAAAAGTCTAGAAAATATGGAGAACTTGCCCATCATTATATGTTTGTTCCCATAGGCTCAGAGACCCTTGGCTCATGGGGAAAGAGTGCATCTAAATTCCTTAAGAGGCTGGGAAAAAGACTCATCAGGGTAACTAGGGATCCCAGGGCAGCTAGTTTTCTGTTCGAGCGGCTCAGTGCGGCTGTTCAAAGGGGTAATGCCTGCTGTATTTTGGGCACACGCCCCAGCTCTGAGGAGCTGGATGAGATTTTCGCCTTATAATCGGTGATACACACGTAACAACATGTACCGTATATGCCACCTTTATATCAATATGTATCGCTTAAATCTTCTGTACCATATTATGTAATAAAATATTCCTATTAGTAAAAAAAATAAATATGAAAAGATGGGGTGGTAGGGGAAGTGGAATATTCAAACGGCTTCAGGAAGAAATCCAAATATTTTTCCTTGAAGCCTTTTTATCCACTTCTCCGAGGCTATGGGTCCCACAATTTACACCAGAGGTGGACCCCATCATATATATATATATATATATATATATATATATATATATATATATATATATATATATATATATATATATATAGATATATATATGCTATGAGTCCCACAATTTATACTAAAGGTAGACCCCATGTCTATATATCTATCTATATATATATATATATATATATATATATATATATATATATATATATATATATATATATATATATATATATATATATATATATATTTTTTTTTTTTTTTAAACAAGTCGGCCGTCTCCCACCGAGGCAGGGTGACCCAGAAAAGAAAGAAAATCCCCTAAAAGAAAATACTTTCATCATCATTCAACACTTTCACCACACTCACACATTATCACTGCTTTTGCAGAGGTGCTCAGAATACAACAGTTTAGAAGCATATACGTATAAAGATACACAACATACCCCTCCAAACTGCCAATATCCCAAACCCCTCCTTTAAAGTGCAGGCATTGTACTTCCCAATTCCAGGACTCAAGCCCGACTATATGAAAATAACCGGTTTCCATGAATCCCTTCACTAAATATTACCCTGCTCACACTCCAACAGATCGTCAGGTCCCAAGTATCATTCGTCTCCATTCACTCCTATCTAACACGCTCATGCACGCTTGCTGGAAGTCCAAGCCCCTCGCCCACAAAACCTCCTTTACCCCCTCTTTCCAACCCTTTCGAGGACGACCCCTACCCCTCCTTCCTTCCTCTATAGATTTATATGCTTTCCATGTCATTCTACTTTGATCCATTCTCTCTAAATGACCAAACCACCTCAACAACCCTCTTCTGCCCTCTGACTAATGTTTTTATTAACTCCACACATTCTCCTAATTTACACACTCCGAATTTTCTGCATAATATTTACACCACACATTGCCCTTAGACAGGACATCTCCACTGTCTCCAACCGTCTCCTCACTGCTGCATTTACCACCCAAGCTTCATATCCATATAAGAGTGTTGGTACTACTATACCTTCATACATTCCCTTCTTTGCCTCCATAGATAACGTTTTTTGACTCCACATATACCTCAACGCACCACTCACCTTTTTTCCCTCATCAATTCTATGATTAACCTCATCCTTCATAAATCCATCCGCCGACACGTCAACTCCCAAGTACCTGAAAACATTCACTTCTTCCATACTCCTCCTCCCCAATTTGATATCCAATTTTTCTTTATCTAAATCATTTGATACCCTCATCACCTTACTCTTTTCTATGTTCACTTTCAACTTTCTACCTTTACACACATTCTCAAACTCATCTACTAACCTTTGCAATTTTTCTTTAGAATCTCCCATAAGCACAGTATCATCAGCAAAAAGTAACTGTGTCAATTCTCATTTTGAATTTGATTCCCCATAATTTAATCCCACCCCTCTCCCGAACACCCTAGCATTTACTTCTTTTACAACCCCATCTATAAATATATTAAACAACCATGGTGACATTACACATCCCTGTCTAAGTCCTACTTTTACCAGGAAGTATTCTCCCTCTCTTCTACACACCCTAACCTGAGCCTCACTATCCTCATAAAAGCTCTTTACAGCATTTAGTAACTTACCACCTATTCCATATACTTGCAACATCTGCCACATTGCTCCTCTATCCACTCTATCATATGCCTTTTCTAAATCCATAAATGCAATAAAAACTTCCCTACCTTTATCTAAATACTGTTCACATATATGCTTCAATATAAACACTTGATCTACACATCCCCTACCCACTCTGAAGCCTCCTTGCTCATCCGTAATCCTACATTCTGTCTTACTTCTAATTCTTTCAATTATAACCCTACCGTATACTTTTCCTGGTATACTCAGTAAACTTATTCCTCTATAATTTTTACAATCTCTTTTGCCCCTTTCCCTTTATATAAAGGGACTATACATGCTCTCTGCCAATCCCTAGGTACCTTCCCCTCTTTCATACATTTATTAAACAAAAGTACCAACCACTCCAACACTATATCCCCCCCTGCTTTTAACATTTCTGTCATGATCCCGTCAGTTCCAGCTGCTTTACCCCCTTTCATTCTACGTAATGCCTCACCTACCTCCACCACACTTACATTCTGCTCTTCTTCACTCCTAAAAGATGGTATACCTCCCTGGCCAGTGCATGAAATTACCGCCTCCCTTTCTTCCTCAACATTTAAAAGTTCCTCAAAATATTCTCGCCATCTACTTAATACCTCCCTCTCTCCATCTACTAACTCCCCTACTCTGTTTTTAACTGATATATTTATATATATATATATATATATATATATATATATATATATATATATATATATATATATATATATATATATATATATATATATATATATATATATATATATATATATATATATATATATATATATATATATATATATATATATATATATATATATATATGTCGTGCCGAATAGGCAGAACTTGCGATCTTGGCTTAAATAGCAACGCTCATCTTGCCATATAGGACAAGTGAAAATTTGTGTATGCAATAATTTCGCCAAAATCATTCTGAACCTAACGAAAAAAATATATTTCACTGTGTTTGTTTAGTATTAAATTATTGTAAACAAATCTAAAATATATTTAGTTGGGTTAGGCTAAAATAAATTGTTCTTGTTATAATAAGGTTAGGTAAGTTTTCTAAAATTCTTTTGGTGCAAAATTAAAATTTTTTACATTAACATAAATTAAAAAAATATATCTTTAAACGAATAAGAGAAAATTTTAGAAAGAACTTAATTTTAAATGAGTTCTTGCTAATTAACCAGTTTTACATATTCGGCTCGACATACATATATATATATATATATATATATATATATATATATATATATATATATATATATATATATATATATATATATATATATATATATATATGTCGTGCCGAATATGTAAAACTGGTAAGTTAGCAAGAACTCATTTAAAATTAAGTCCTTTCTAAAAATTTCTCTTATACATTTAAAGATATATTTTTTTTCATTAATGTTAATGTAAAATTTTTAATTTTGCACCAAAAGAATCTTAGAAAACTTACCTAACCTTATTATAACAAGCGGAATTTATTTTAGCCTAATCCTACTAAATATATTATAAATACGTTTACAGTAATTTAATACTAAACAAACACAATGAAATATATTTTTTTCTTTAGATTTAGAATGGTTTTTGCGAAATTATTGCATACGCAAATTTTCGCTTGTCTTATATGGCAAGATGAGCGTTGCTATTTAAGCCAAGATCGCAAGTTCTGCCTATTCGGCACGACATATATATATATATATATATATATATATATATATATATATATATATATATATATATATATATATAGATAGATAGATAGATAGATAGACAGACAGACAAAGTATGCATCACTCTCTCCACTTGACCAACAATCATTAAACATCAGGTGCCCAGCAGTACTGAGCGTGTTTTCCCTGATGAAGAACATACTTGGTCGTGGAGCCTCAGAGAAAACACAGTACTGCTGAGTGCCTGGTGTTTAAGGATTGTTGGTCAAGTGGAGAGAGTGATGCATACTTTGTTCAGTTCTCACAGACCCTTTTTTTTTTAATTCTGAGTAAAAGAGAAAGGATGGGGAGGTTTTTTTTTTTGTCAGTAGGGTATATATCATAGAATTCGTCAGAATCTTTTGTGTTGTTTGCGTCTACATTCGGCACTTATGGGCTATTTTTAAACTAAAGTGAAGTTATTAACTTTTGTATACTGTTATTGTCTATGTCTATGTCTCTGCTTCATGTTTCTTTCCCTGTATCTTTTAATTGCTGTATTCTTTACTTGCTGTTTTTTTTACTGTCCCCATCTTCGGTATTTCCAATATTCACTGAAGTCTATGAAGCCAGTGACCAGCAGTATCGTGAACAGCGTTAATGTCATGCATGACGTCCGTGATATTTTTGGGGGGATATATTACAATGCTTGTAAGTGGCATGTTAATATATTTGACATAGGTAGTGGAGCAGCATATCTGATTGCAGGCATATGAAATAGTTTTCAGTTTATTTATTTTGGTGTGAGTATACTGGTCGCTACTAGGTCCACTCTCTCCCTGCTCCATGAGCCTTATCGATCATCTTCTTAAAGTTACTACATATGGTTCCTGCCATTACTACTTTTCTCTCCAGATTGTTCCATTTCCTGACAACTCTAAGGATGATTAAATAGTTCCTAACATCCCTATGGCTCATTTGAGTTTTCAACTTCCAGTTGTGGCCCCTTGTTCCTGTGTCCCATCTTCGAAACATTCTGTCAATTCCTCTGAGTATTTTATATGTCGTTATTATGTTCCTTCTATCACTCATATCCTCTTGTGTCGTGAGGTTGTGTTCACTTAACCTCTCCTACTACTCTTGTTGCTAACTTTTGCACTTTCTCCAATTTCTTGACATGTTTGACCAGTTGTGGGCTCCATACTGGTGCTGCATCCTCCAGTCTGGGACCGACGTAAAACGTGTATAGTGTCGTGAATGACTCCATACTTAAATGTTGAAAAACTATTCTCAGGTTTGAAAGGAGCCCATATGCTGCAGTGGTTGTTTGATTGATGTGCGCCTCAGGAGACGTGTTACCTGGAGTATACCTGGAGAGGATTCGGGGGTAAACGCCCCCGCGGACCGGTCTGTGACTAGGCCTCATGGTGGATCATGGCCTAATCAACCAGGCTGCTACTGTTGACCCCACGCAACCCCACGTACGAACAACAGCCCGGCTGGTCAGGTGCTGACTTTGGGTGCCTGTCCAAAGCCTACTTGAAGAAAGCCAGGGGTCTCTTAGTAATCACTCTCATATATACTGGGAGGCAGTTGAACAGTCTTGGGCCCCTGATACTTATTGTGTTGTCTCTTATCGTGCTAGTGGCGCCTCTCCTTTTCATTGGGGGGATGTTGCATCGCCTGCCGAGTCTTTTGCTTTCACAGGGAGTGATTTTCGTGTGTATATAGGATTTTCCAAGTGTATATAATCAAGAAACTCTCCCTCCTGCGTTCTAGGGAGTACTGGTTGGGGAACATCTAGCGTTCCCAGTAACTGAGGTGTAATCGCAGTTACGTGTGCCGTGAATGTTCTCTGTACAATTTCTAGGTCAGCAATTTCACTTGCCTTGAAAGGTACTATTAGTGTGCAGCAATATTCCAGGCTAGATAGAACAAGCAAACTGAAGAGTATCACCATGGGCTTGGCATCAGAGATTGGCATTAATAAAGATATGAAAAACAGAAGATAATAATACACGTGCAATAATAAAGCACCATCAGTTTCTTAAACAAAAACCAGCACAACACAATACACAGCAGCATAACAACTGACCAGAAATATTTCACACTTTCTAATCTTCCTCCCAGCTTCCTTTCATATTACATTTTATAGTAGACAACCAAATCAGCTTACACCACAACTGTAAAACAGTGCACGATGAAAGACACAACTAATCAGCTCAGCAGTTCGGTGACTACTGCACTAAACAACAGGAATGGCCCGCACTTTCACGCACGCACACCCACACACACACACACACACACACACACACACACACACACACACACACACACACACACACACACACACACACACACACACACACTACGTCATGAACGAACTGCCTCAACTTGCAAGGTTCACGTGATATCGCTTCCGCAGTTTGACTGTCACTGCAGCTAACATGGGTGAATCCATTATCTGACCACCCCCGTTCACGCTGGTCAATGCATATATCGCTGATCCACACTTTATTTTCAATAAATTTAAGACTGTATGCACCAATTTTCATTTTATTACCAAATATAGTGAACGTTTTGTGGACCACTGATAATGTCACCATGGACCACCAGCTGAGAACCTCTGAACTAGAGGAAACAACCTGCTTGACTTGGTTCTTGCCAACAAGGAATCACTATAATAGTCTTGAGGATAATGATGAGCTTAGGGAAAGCGATCACAAATCACTTAGTTTCAATATACCATGGAATTACTCAAATAACTGCAATCAAGTCTCTGTTCCAGACTTCTACTTGACCGATTTTATGGGACTGAGAAATTACCTGGGCGGGCTGAATTGGAATGACCTGTGTATGGGTCAGGTATGGGGCGCTGGTTGCCAATATGACGTTTTTCAGAGCATAGTTCTAGCTGCCCATACAAATTATGTTCCAAGTAGGGAAATTAGATCAATCAGAAATGTTCCCAATAGATTAGAACATCTCATTTGTCAAAAGAGAGGCATGTGAAAGCGTATCAATAGAGGGAATGGGAAGTTAAGAAATCATTATATTCAATCACAGAGAGAAATAAAAAAAAGTCAAGAAAAGCTAAGAGATTATGAGGCTAAAGTGGCAAGGTTTCTTTCAGGTATATAGAAGTAAGATTAGGGACAAGATACACCCACTCAAAAGTAACTCAGGTCAGATCACTGACAGTGATAAGGAAACATGTGAAATTTTTAACTCTTAATTCTTCTCAGTTTTAACTTAGGGATAGATACTAGCGAAATTCCAGAAGCAATAAATTATGTAGAACAGGATGATAATAAATCATGCCCGAATAGGGTAATTATTGACATGATCCTCAGACAAATAGAGAAGCAGTAAAACTTGGGTAGACATCAAAACGTAAGCTAAAAAAAAAATTGACTCCATTTTAAAAAATAGCTGCTGTCAAATTTTACCTGAACTTATTTCAGCTCATTGTCCTTACCTTATTTGAAACATCACAACCTGTAATAATAATGCTGCAAATGCTGCAGACTGCAGTCCATGAATGCTTTGAGAGGTTGCGAAGTGCTACCCCAATGGAAATAAGTCACTCTGTCTGACTTTTTTGGGTTATCCTAGGTTCTCTACACATATGCTGCTATGTATGATAATTCTATGTAACTGTATTTGTGTATACCTGAATAAACTTACTTACTTACTTACTTACTTACGTAGCGCACTTTGTCTCACACTCCTGTTTTAACTCACATTTCTTCTTAACCTTAGGTGGTTAAGAATGGTTTAATGGCTAAATGGTTTAGAAAACCGACAGTTTGAAGATTTAGACACTTTTAAAATATTTGGGAATCTTTATTGTGGAAGCGTTTCCCAAACAAGTAGCTTCCTCAGTGCGGTACAGAGATGAAAGGTAGAAGATGAGAAGGAGATTGAGGTAATCAGTCCCTCAGCCTTGAGGGACTGATTACCTCGTACTGGTTTTCATCGACATTAACCCATGAAAATGTAACAAATGTTAGACGAAATTATAAAAAGATATTGACAATGTGGTATTATTGAGATTATAACCGGAGGTTGTAACATTCAGTAGCATACTTAATAACTTTGTATAAATTTAACCGAGATCAAATTAGAAACAACAACAGTAAGTGAGGATGTTTAATGGTAAAAATGTTTTGCTGTAGGAAGCAAAGATGTAGTTATAACTGGATAATATATATAACTCGTATATAAGGTATTTGCAGTTATGAGGAATATGACAAACTAAATTAATGAGTTCGGAAAATATGTAAATAAGTGACATAATAATCTGAATATTCGATATTTTTTCGTCTATAATCAAAGTGTCTTTAATAACATGGAAGCATTGTCTGTCCTCCTAACACCATTGTGGACTTGTCAAGTTAATTTTTAATTTCAGTTCTCGTATTTATGCTATTTTGGTTAGATCAAGTTAGGTTAGGTTAAATTTCATTATACTAGGTTAGGCTTGGTTAGGCTAAGTGGAGTTTGATTATGATGAATTGTTGTCAGTTAATAAAATTTATCCAGGTAAATCATACTAACTTAAATAAACGAAATAATCAGAGTTGATAAAACAGGTTTACAGCGTGAACAGAAAACGAGGACCCACCAGCGGACTCTATGTATGGTATACAGTGTCAACAACACTTTAATTGCGGTCTTCATCTAAAGTAAAGCAAATAAATTTGGCTTAGAAGGACTACACTCTACACTCTACTCCCCATAGACAGAATAATGATTGAGTGGGGGCAAGCAGGTTTTTCCTGGCGAAGAGCTAGCAAACATCTGCGGGGCATTCGTAAGTATTTAAGCATTATAAACATTATGTAATTCAACAATTAAATCCATCCCCATTAACGCCAACACTTGTTCCCATAATGCCTATAGACAGGAGGCTTGTTTTTCTTTTTTAACTCACCATGAGTCCTTAGTTAAGGCCCAGACCTAATAGAAGGAACAATAATTAAACCGGAGTCTCATATGTCAGTATGCAAGGATTACTTTGGCACAAATTCCATGATTAAGTAATTGGATGCACGTTCTCGCGCAAAGCAATAAAAATGCCTGTTCGACTTGCGAAGTCAAATATTCTCCGAATTCTCCCTTAGCAGAGTTCAACAGCCACCGGTAGGCGTCTGTTAAGTCTCGTAATGCTAATTGTTCTACCAGTGGACACACTGACAGAACAACTAAATCTGATAATAAGTAAAAAACTCACATAAAGTGATAAGAGTCTAGCTTGCCCAGTTAATTAAGGACTGCGATAGTCTTACTATCAATCTTCAGTGACATCTACAAAGTGGCCTTGAACGAAATGTGACCAGATGCTACCCAAGATATATTATTTTAAGGTCTCGTATATTTCTTACCAGTGAAGACTAAGACAATTAGAATAATACCAGAGTGAGCATTAAGAGAAAATTTCCAAGAAAAGCCGCGTCCATATTGTAAGAAAAAACATAATAAATGCAATTATATAATCAATTCGTAATTGCATGTAATGCGACATAATCATCAGTCGAGGGTAGAGCTGGAGATAGCTCCAGTTCCATTTTCATGAATAATTAGGGATATTACCCTGTAATTTCTTGCCATGCATCTATTTCTAATTAAAAGAAGAAATATCCAAACAGGTGATTTACTTGTAAGTCCCTGGATTTTTCTACTTGAGAAGTCTGCAAGAAATTACAATACATTAAGCGAGAGCTGGACTGCAGGACAGTACACTACAACCTTAACTCTAGAGAAATTGATACACGAAGTTGATTACCTGGAGAGTTTACCTGGAGAGAGTTCCGGGGGTCAACGCCCCCGCGGCCCGGTCTGTGACCAGGAAATGAACGCCAGGAAATAAAAAGCAATGAACATTTCAGGAATTTGAAGTAATTATTGTGGACTCTGTGAGAGAAATACTAAGTAATTAACACCGTCACCATGAAAGAAGTATGAAGTACGTAACTAACACTGGCACTGTTTATGTTACATTTTATGCGTCGTCCGTCACACAGTCCATGGGCATGCACTAAGACCAGTAAATTGGCATTCATAGTGTAGCAGTTCTGGGGCTCCTCTGTTTCACTTATGATTTAGTTCAACCTGCCAGTCACGTGGAAGCCTGCTACTTCAGCCAAGGTGACGTCACTTCAGCTTACCTGGCTGGGTGGCTTCTGCTGTGAGTGACTTTGAATTGTACCTTTTCAGTCTGACTTTTTCTCTCATCACTAATTCTTTATATACTGTATATACTGGTGACGGAATACATGGGTAAATAAATCTACCCCTGCTTATTCGCCTTGGCCCTTGATTTGCTCTGCTGAGTGCTTTGTATGCTGACTAAGTTACGACTAGGTGTTACAGGCCGTTAGACTACCACATGTGTTGACGCTGTGAGGGAAAATACGAATGAAGACCGTCACCATGAAAGAGGTATGAAGTACGTTACTAACATTGGCACCAGGGATAAACATGCTAAGTGATGAACAATGACACCGTTAGGAAATTGATCGATGAAGGGAAGCATTTGGAAGTCGAACTTTTAGAATCTCAAAAAGTGCGAGTGAAAGCCATCCATAACTTATTGACCACACAAATAGAATAACAGCGAAAGCTGTTATTCTATCCAGCCCTAACGTGGAGTCAACATCTAATATATCCTTAAAAGAAACTACAGAAATTATAGAGAATTATTTCCAGATTCAAAATAGCAGTAAAAAAAAAAAACAGAAAGACCGATTAAAGTATTTATCTCGCATGTCAAGAAGAACAGAGGCCTAAGAGAAAATTTGGTCATAACATTTAAAATATTGTACTTGTAGTGCATGACCCCAGTTCCCTGTACGTTAATGCACGCGAAAGGAATAGTGTAGAGTGAGGCATAGGTTTCTAATGCAATTAAATATTAGCGTTAAAAATGGGAAGCTGCCATTACACCTGTGCTGCCATCTAGCGGACCTAGTCCAGACTATAGCTCAGCATACCGCATGCTGTTACGCTCACTCACTAGACAGACACAAGTCAGGTAAGAGGTCACATTCCTACACTCTCCCAGCGGTCTGTATCCTGGTGGAGGCTAGCACCAAATGCTCGCAGTGTATCCATTCCTACAATAACCATAAGACTCGATTCCATGCTTATTACTTATTCCAGTAGGCTTCCAGTCTCACAGTGCACTAGTGGAATTGCTGGGAAAGGCGACCCAACACATCACTAAAATGATATAAATGGTTTAAAAAAAACAACAGTTGAAGAATGAGTTACTTGAACAACATTTGGGAATCTTTAGTGTGGAA
The DNA here is from genome assembly GCF_038502225.1 of Cherax quadricarinatus. Classification (NCBI taxonomy): domain Eukaryota; kingdom Metazoa; phylum Arthropoda; class Malacostraca; order Decapoda; family Parastacidae; genus Cherax; species Cherax quadricarinatus. The sequence continues at coordinate 51,219,940 of NC_091300.1, forward strand.
ACGTTGTGCCAACCAGTAGCTTCTTCAGTCCTATGGAAAGAAGAACAGTGGAAGGTGAGGAGTTTAAGGTAATATGTCCCTCAGCCAAGAGCAATGTGTTCAGTCCAATAGTCTTGAGATAAACTATAATGGATTGAACACTTCGAATCCAGGATGAGGGACTGACTACCACAAACTCCTCATGTTCCATTGTTCTTCTCTGCACTGGACTGGAGAAGTCACTGCCTGGCGAAACGTTTCCACAGTAAAAATTCCCAAATGTTGCTCAAGGTTATAATTCTTCTTCCATACCACTCAGATTAATATCATCCAGAATATTCTTATGAGGGGAAATCGCTAAATCAATAGTGGTCATACAATGCCTGTGGAAAGGAAGGCATTCCAATTCCACTCATAGAACGTGAGTTTAAATCCGATGTTCTGGATCAAGAGACCTCACCAGCATCACTACAAAATACCAATGCAATAATTTAAAATAATACTACCTCGTTTCCAGATTAAAATTGATACAATGGAACCTACATACTTCACTAACTGTTCTAGATAAGACACAAGAGATTTAAAAATTTGAATCCGATCAACAATGGGTTTTATAAGGTTGTTATTCAGATACTAATTTTGGGAATGGTCTATATAAAATTAAGCAGAAGGCACTTGCACTTGTCAGTTGTTCCTTGAATATCCTAGGAATAAGTAATTGATGGTGAAGATGAGACGCTGATCAGGAAAGGTGTTCTGAAGATATAAACGAGAGTCTTGCAGAAAATTCGTAGTGTACATGTGTCAACTCTGGTATTAACTTGTATGCTATTTAGGGTATCATAAAATCTCGAGTTTCTAACATTTCATAGTTTTCTATTTTGTAGATCGTTCTATTAAAAATTTTCTACAGTCCTCTACAATTCAATATATTTAGTAATTTTATTAATTTAGAAAACCGGCACGTACGAATCTTAAATTCAATATAAAACACTTCCACTTAAGATATATTTGAAGATGACCACTGTTAAAAGCCAGTAACAATGAAAGTTTGAAACATTTCTGAAAAAGCATTCTCCAGGAACTGCTCTGAATCCAACGATTCCAACCCAGTCGAAATTTATACTGTCATCCTTCCTCTGGAATGTATCAATGTTAATACTTTTAAGCCACTAAAACTAGACATCCTTTAGTTATTGACTGCAAATTAATGTAATTATTTAGTTAATAAAATTCCAAAATGAGACTAATGCTTTTTTTTTTGGAAAGCACATCTGAGTTAAAATCTTGAAGCCGATTAGAAGAGGAATTCTCAAGTTATTTCCCGGATTCCAACGATTCCAACTTAAGCAAACAAATATAGTAACTTCAGAAATTTGCCTGCACCCAAATTATCCTTCATGGGTACCTTCATGTGGGTACCTTCTTGATCGTAAGATGCATCTGCCATTAAATACTGACGTCATTAAAATGAATTTTAAGTATTTTAACAGGGATAAAGGTTTCACACTATCTTATTCATGAAATTGGTACTCGATTTTCACTCTCTGCTGAAGTCAAATTAGTAGACATTCTTTCTAATCGTTAGAAACCAAGCAGCGGAGGATTTTCTAAGTGTCTGGAACCATTCCAGGCAACTGGAAATGAATCCTTTAAGTTTACTTATAAGGCATCTGCATATGCTTTATAAATAAAAGTTAGAGGAAGAAAAAATATCAGGTAACCACTTAAAACGTCCTTTTTTGGCAATAGCTAGTGAACCGTAGAAGGAGAGAGAAGATGGAATGATGAAAGCAATTAGGTAGATAGGTAGGTAAGGGGTAGATAGAATGGTAGGAAGGTAGGTAATTAAATAGGCAGATAGAAAGATAGATTGGTAAGTAATTTCATCTAATGTAAAATATGAGAGGCGAGCCCAAGAACAAACGCTCAACATCCGCATGCGTATCTAGGTTAACACATTTAGATAAAATACACAAAATAACATTGCACAGAAGCTGTAGAGAGGCGGGCTGCAAACAGTGGCAACATTTACATAAGCTAGGAATGATTGCGTGTGGCTGGAAGAGTGGGTGGCACTCTCACTCTTTTATATCACTGTGGTGTTGCTGGGCGGGGTCGATGCTGTGAGTAAGTTTGCAAGGGTTGATTGGTTCTGGTTTGAAGCTTTTGGTTGCCTCACCTCAGGAGACAGAGCTTGGCTAGGTCATTTTATCACATAAACAACCAGTTGGCTTATTCAGACTTGATTGGATGGCCCCCAGGATACCTCCCACAATAGTCGACTAACACTCAGGTTTTTATCTCACTTCAACATAAAAATAAGTACTACTCTTGGACCTGGATATTTCTAGGTAAAAATGGCCAGCAAGTGAAAGGACACTATCATTCAAATATTAAGTGACAATATAAGTAATCTAACACCTAGGTACTCGTATTCTGGTAGGTGGAAAATGGGCAGTTAGACTAAAAATTCTAAAACCCAGGTAGACATACATTGCTAGGTAGAAAGGGCAGAGGGTGTAACGAGTTTTGCCCATATTTCTGACGAGGATGTCCCCAGCGGCCATGAAAATGTAGTTCACCCTGACAACCTCCACAGTGAAGGCGTGCAGCCAAACTGATGTTTATTGTTGGAATTACTTATCTCGTTCTCCATTTCTGCTCGTACGTTGAGTGTGTGTGTGTGTGTGTGTGTGTGTGTGTACTCACCTAGTTGAGGTTCCGGGGGTCGAGTCCGAGCTCCTGGCCCCGCCTCTTCACTGATCGCTACTAGGTCACTCTCCCTGAGCCGTGAGCTTTATCATACCTCTGCTTAAAGCTATGTATGGATCCTGCCTCCACTACATCGCTTCCCAAACTATTCCACTTACTGACTACTCTGTGGCTGAAGAAATACTTCCTAACATCCCTGTGATTCATCTGTGTCTTCAGCTTCCAACTGTGTCCCCTTGTTACTGTGTCCAATCTCTGGAACATCCTGTCTTTGTCCACCTTGCCAATTCCTCTCAGTATTTTGTATGTTATTATCATGTCCCCCTTATCTCTCCTGTCCTCCAGTGTCGTCAGGTTGATTTCCCTTAA
>NC_091300.1:51223102-51225602 GCF_038502225.1 Cherax quadricarinatus
CTTCTGGCCTCTGAGCTGTGCAAACTAATTCTTTGAGAACGACAAACGGATCGGTTTCTCGCACCGGTTCGAGATGATACGAATTAACTGTTCATAGTCTTGCCACCTGGTTAGATCTTGAAAGTCCTTCATATGAATTAAGTTGAATACATGTGCAGCGGCTGGAGAACGGGCTAGACTCTCCTTTCCGATACTGATTAAACAGCTCTCAGATGGAAGACCATCTACTGAAGCATTAGCTCTGGCTCGAACAGCGGTAAACCAACCTTCTAGGTTGTCTGGGTTACCATTGAACAATGACATAGCATCATACGGATCATGACTGAAATTACGCAGGCTAGAAGTCTGAGCATATCTATTGTTTGATAAGGAGTTACTCGAATTTTGGGCTGACGCATTAATGGTTGTACTAGCAGCATGTGCTGAGGCATCGCTTGAGAAAATTGAGACATGTTTGCAAAATGTAAAACAAGACTTTAGAGAAACAAAAGAAAATGTAACTGAGGAACACACAACACAGTGAACTTAAATGGGAGGAAAATGCTTAACTATTCTGCATAAGTAATTAAAAATTGACAGGACACACAGGAAGCAAAGAAACTCACAGTCACAAAGATAATACTCAACTGAACAAACAACACTTTGGAAATCAAGAGAACTTGTACTTTACTCAAGTCTAATTTGCTCAAATTTTACTTTAAATTGAATGAATGGCACAGTGAGTTGTCTTTACTCTCAATGCAATAGGGAAATACATAATAGAATGATAAAATGGACTCAATAAAGCTTGTGCAAAATAAAACAAACTGGGGCACAATTCACTAAAATAAAATAAAATGGCACAGAAAGAATAAAATATTATGCACAGAACAGAGCATATGAAACTGCACTGAAATAAACTGTAGCAATACTGCAAATAACAATTGCTAATCAAAAAGTCTTGCACAATACTGCACAAAATTTCTGCAAGAAAAACTTTAATGGCAACACAATGTTTGCACAAGAATTATTGCAAAATGAGTCAATGTGCAACAATAAAAAAATATTACACACACAAGAAAAGAATTATATCAAGGAATGAACTGAGTGAACACTAACTCTTAACTACAACTTAAGCAACACTTAACAAACAAAAGAACAATTTACTTTAAAAGAAGAACTTAAAAATTGCACTGAGAGTGAATTTGTTCAATGAAACATGAAAAATAATAGGTGCTAAAACACAGAACAAAAAAAAGTTTGAACACTTACAGTGATGCAGAACACAACACATCAACATAAACACAATACTAGAATTTTCTTGCAATGAAACTTGATGTGTGAAAACTTTGATAATAATGCTTTCTTGCTTGTACAAAATAATGGCACTATTGTCTGTGGAAATAAGACAAATTAGACACTGGCTAAATGAAAGGAATGTGAACACAAGAATGTTCAACACACAGAGAACAAGACAAGAATACACAAATACTGGGAGGAAAATATAACAGACAACACTGAGTTGTGATGCAGGACACAACTAAATAAATTACTGAATTAATTCACTGGATCACTGAGAACACAAGGTGATTGTGAAGTGTAAACACAAGTTCTATACTGCTCATATGTTGCACACACAACAAAGGAAAAACACTAGGTACTTACTTCAAGTGTATAAAAAGAAACACAACACAACAGACATGAAATAATAGCACGAAAATTAACACTGAATTAAGAAGATAAAAAAAATATTGCAATCAGTATATAATAAACACTGAGTCTAATCGAGAGTCACTGAATGTCACGAAGAGAAAAAAAATCACTGGAAACACAAAAAGAAATATCTCAACACTCGCAAATGTCTCTATGAAAAATATTATCACTGTAAAGACTTGGTGAAGAATGAGGTAGATGGTGGAAGGTTGGAGGTGGAGTGTAGAGGAGACTGGTGGCTGACTACGATCACTGACTTCTCTCCACACTCGAAGAATTTGCGCTTAAATCGACGATAGACTCACACAGGAGGCTTTCAACGGTGGCGCCAAACACACTCTAGCTCTTGACCCCCTATGTGGTCCTTAAATTATGGTGCTATAACCCCTAGTAGTGTACCAAAACACTGGTAGAGGTTGGGTGAGTGGGTTAATGGCTGGGTGAGGCATCTGAGGCAGCTGTGTCGAGTGGTTGGGTGGGTGGGCTTAACAGGACTAAGGCCGGACCGCGTGCTGAGACACACATGGTCAGTGGGCCTATGGGATGAACGGCATAAGCCTCATTGAAGACACTGGCGCGAAGATATTCTAAGCTGGCTGGCTTAAAATACACCCACGAAATACCACAACACCACAGGGATGAAAAGGAGCACTCAGAATGGCTTGGAGCTGAATCACAAGTGATGAAGACTGTACTCACGTGGCTTGCTTGAGTACTGGGGTAAGACACCTGGGTTAGTTGCTAGCTGGCTTATCTTAACCCTTCTCATGATGAGCACAGCAGGGGTGGAAAGCTGGCTTGGCAGGCA